>NC_056568.1:26741645-26785575 GCF_013358625.1 Macadamia integrifolia
GGGGGGGGTTGTGGGGGAGGAGGAGGGAAATTGGGTATTGAGTGAGTTATGAATTAGGGGATGTATCTATTGCAGGTGGTGATTAGCTTGAGCATTCATGGCTCAGAGAGTGGAAGTAGGAGACATGCAGGCTGAGGGAAATGGATTATGCCACAAGTGTGTGGTATGATTGTATGAAGTGATGATTGATATGTGACCTCCCTCTCAGTTAAGTCAATTAATTGTGTCAAGAATTCGTTTCCTCATTCCTCCTTTCATAAAAGTAGGTTGGGTGATGGATTGTCTTGGTGGTGGACATAATGCATATAGGATGTTTTAGCTTGACCGATCTATATGGCACATCAAGTAGACAGTTGGTACCTTATTATAGTCTGTCATTATAAGTTTGTAGCTGATTTGTAGTGGTGCAACAGATTGACAGCCATCATTTATTATAATTGGCCATAACCCGTCAATCTTTTTCACAGTTGTCATATCGTCGCCTAGGAGCCGACTTGGCGTCCCAACGGAAAAATAACAACATATCGGTGGGCCAATTTGCTTGAGTCACGATTAGTGTGCACCATATCAAGATTGGCATCGCAAAGTCAGTGCCATGGATGCCATACACAATTAGAATACATAGCGGTTGTTTCTTGTACCTTGGCACCTTTTGTTTTTAGTTATTAACCTCGATTCTTTTTTTTAGATTGTTATTGGCAACTTATTGGCAGGTGTATTATGCTTCCATCACGCCACTACATGTGAACAAGTATAAAAGCCCAAAAGACAAATTTGTCTAAAATCCTCCTCCCTCAGCCTTTCGAGTCCTCAACTCTCGACTGTGAAGTGTGAAACCCTCGAGCCCTCAACAGTAAAAGTGAAACTATTCTTCGTTGCCGGCTCTGATAACTCTTGATACTCTCCAACGAGTATTCATCTGGCTCCGACAAATCACAAGTCGTGGCAACCTCATTTTCCAACAGGTCAAGTAAGTCTCTACGGCTCTACTCATCTTCTTCAGTTCTTCTTCTTCTTCCTCCATAATCCACTTTTTTTTTTTTAGCCGACTTTTGCTTCCTCTTCATCTTCAGTTCTCCTCCTTCATCCTTAACCTTGTGTTTTTTTTTTTCTTTTTGCCGACTATTCTTCCTCTTTGGCTTAACTCGTCACTTCTCTTTTTTTTCCGACTATTCTTCCTCTTCGTCTTCACTCTTCAGTTCTTCTTCTTCTTCATCATCATCATCATCATCATCTATAGTCTGCTTCTTCTTCTTCTTATTCAGCTCTGCAAGACTCCAACTGCAAGTCTTCAATAATCAATAATGGTTAATAGCCAAAAAAAAAAAAAAATCTTTTTCTTTCGGATTTGAAGGAACCTGATCTCAAATCGTTACTAGATTAAATATATCCACTGAACTGCGCTTCTGCTGATAAAAAATGCACTTGTCCATTAACAGAAGCTGCATATATGAGGCCTAAATTTGGTAAAGCCACCAGTAGTCAAATGCTGTTATCCAGAAAAATTTTCCTCATATGAACTTAGGATAATTTCATTTCTTCTCATTTATATTTAGAGCCATAATAATCTACCAACTAGGTTTGCTTTCCTGATTGATTCTTATAATAAAATGTTGCAGGTCCCTATCCTTTTCAAGGAGTCGGTCACACATTAAATCATGCCAATAAGTTGATTCTTTATGACTTGATGTACATGCAGATTTTTTATGAATTGATGTATAACTGTATAAGTCAATAATTCATGCTGATTTGTCTTCATATCGCAATGTTGATTTTTGATTTGATGATGCTAATGTTGATTTTATATATTATAGGGTATATATTGTAGGCTTGGCATACTAAATAACTTCAGAAAATAGGGAAAATAAAAAAATAGCATATGGGCGATTTGATCGCCATGGCAATGCCATAATAGGCGATTCATCACCAAATCGATTAGCCACCCCTCCACCGTCTTTGATCGCCATGTCGTCACAACTATGATCTTTTTGCATGGCCCTTGCTCTCGTCCTTACTTGGAATCTCCATGTAACCAACCCCATTAAGTTGGGATAAGGTTGTTGTTGCTGTTGTTGTATATATCCAAGAGATTGGTTGACTACCTATTCTTTTTGGGTGACCTAATGTACTCATTATGAAAAGCATCTAGGCTGTTGGAGTTGTTACATAGGATTAAATTGAGATATACAAATACAGAACTTAATCCTATAAACTTTTGAGGCTTGGCCTTAAATCACTTAAATCCTTTGATGTCTTCCAAGTCATTGGCATCCATCTTGAATAACAGTGGCTTGGTGAAGCTTTTCAAGGTGTGATTGCTAGCTTCTCACTTGCCCTTCAATGTATTCTTGCTTGATATGTTAGGTTAAGCACAGGCTTGATGTTTGCTTCTTCAATGTAAAAATTCATCATGAGCTTCTTGGGAATATGTGATCCTTTTCACACTTAGCAAATATGTCAGCATTCCCAAAGATCATCATGACCATCTTCCAAATCATCACCGTTGTGTCCAGTTATTAGACCAACACCTAGGTGTCCATGGTTGATCTCACCAAAACCCAATTGGAGCATTTGGGCAGTTTACAATCTCCCAACAGCCTGAACACAGCACAAGGATGTGTTTGGTTACATAAATCTCTGAAGAGTGTTTCAAGTGAAACGCGATTCTCTATTTTTTAATTTGTTTGGTTGTATTTTCAGTTGGTTCTACTTGGGAATATATAATCCATCTAAAACACCTTGTAAAAGTAAATGTGCTTCATCTGAGAGTTGAGGTAAATGGCAAAACTCACTTCTGACACGCATGATTCCAACCCTCATATATATAGTGCTGGTTAAGTGGTGATTCATACGAATCACATCATCGGGATCCCAATATCCTCTTTCTCTCATCGAACTTGCAGACCACCATCGATGCTCTCGGCTCTACCATGGCAATTTTTCTGCAAGCTTATTTATAACCTGTTCTTTGGAGATCGTTGCTATTCCTTTGAAGATTGAAAGGTTTGAAAGATATTTAGGGCAAAACCCTAGATCTACGAAAATGCTTCTGCAATTGTCTTCAGAACCATATTTCATTTCTTCTCTTCTGTGATTTCATTTTTGCTTTTAAATGTTTGGAAAAGATTGTCGGTTTCTTTTTTTTTCCTTTTTTTTTCCCGTTTTAGTCGATTAAATAATGTTTCTGCAATTTGTTTTCTAAAAACTGTGATGTTGAATGGTACAATTATGGAGAACAACTCAAAAGCTTAGACAATTTGGAACTTGAGTTTTCTAGGGTTAGCAGTTTGTCATATGTGGAGTCCCGCCAATGATCACTTAACTGAACAACTCCGTTTGCCATAATTATGTGTACGTTAAGGAGAGTTTAAAAATCGAGGATGATGTGAATTGGTTCTGTTGTCTTCTCATCTCTTTTTTATCACGATTTATGTAAAGAACACCTTTTATTTGATTAAATTGGTGATTAACTCTTGAACTGCTTTGTGTGATGACATGGGGCCTCAATTAGGCATTCTCAAGTTACTGAATTCACTTATTAGAAGCCTAATTACAATGGGATGTGGAGAATCCCACCAACAATGAGATTAGAAGAAAATGAAAGGAGAAGAAGCTTTTGATAAGTTCAGTATCTTAATATGGCTTAGTTATTCAGTAATATCTGGTGGATGAGATTACCGCAGCATTGATGAAGTATCTGCATATAAACATGAACAATTGACTCAACTTGCTACTGATTTATTATGATACAGAATTTTTTGGTTATGATGCTCAGAAAATACTTTTTGTTGTTGTTTCATGGTGTTGCGTCCTATTCTCCTATAAGCTGAATCTTTTTCTTCTTCAAGGTAACCGAACAGTTGCTAAGACTGATTCTACAGAATCCAACTCACAGATTTAGGGTAAACAAACAGTTTTCAGTTAGATTTATATAACGGATTTATCGGTAAACAAACAGTTTTCCGAACAATTTTTAGAAAAAAAAAGGAATCCACAGAAACACTCTGTATGGACTCATTGCCAAAACCAATTAATGTAGGGATGGATTTGACAACCAAACCAGACCCAAGACTGCAGGAAATTATAAAGCAGAGAACAACCGATAATCACCCAACAGTGAGCAGCAATAACAGTCCAATAGTAACTAGTCAACAGTCCTTAACAATCAGATTTGTCAAACCAGAATTTGGGGCTCTATGACCAGATATCAGCACCAAACAAAAGGACTAATCAACAACCAAACTATGGTATCAACAGTCCACAACCATAACAGAACAGTAGCAATTTCAGCTGTTGACAAATTTCAAATTACCAATATAGATTAGGACAGGGCAGCCGTAGACTAAATAAACACAACCAGAAAACTCCAGAGGTCTTTAGAGGTTCAAATCAACAACAATAATGACCCACCATCTTAAGGAAGCAACATAAAATCAATCACAGTAATCGACCTCAAGTTAGGACACAGCAGGTCACTAAAAGACAAGGAATTGGTGATTTCTGATAACTCAAGATTGAGTGGACAGAATCAGCCCAAAATTGGATCGAACCATGCTTGGATATTAAGGAACAATTGACCAAAAAACTGAGCCAATCTGAGAATCAGACCTGGATATTCCAATGGGGGTGGATGCTCTGTTCTTGTAGAATTTTCTGGGCAAGTTCAGAAATCACATACCTGATTTGTAGCCTTGATAAACCTCGAGAATAAACAAAGAACTTAAAGAGAATAATCACTAGAAGCAAACCTCCTGGACTTCACGCCGCAAGGAGTCACTTGGATCGCACACCAAGTCCTTCCTCGATCTAACACAAGGAAATAGCCATGGATGCCCAGCGGCAACAATAAGAGAGTTGTTTTCTTAATAATCAAAAATCGTGGCTCATAAAAGAGCCCTCTTCTTTATTTATAATGATGGGGAGGGTTTACAAATAATAGTAACTCAGAGTTACTAAAAACTGATTACAAGAAGTTACTAGAAACTGGAAATTGGAATCTAATAAAAATAGAAACTAGTCTTGACAGAAATTAGAAACTAACAATGATTTGAAATTAAAAACTATTTTAGGACTTCAAAATAGAAACTAAATAACTAATTAGTAACCCCATCAGCAGCCCAAATCGTGGGCTGACTTGGACCAGATCTGGGTTGACCAAGTCAGCCACTTAGGTCGACCTTGGTCTTGGTTCTCCTTGTATAAACCCTTGTTGGTACTGCATCACCGATACATATCTCCAGGGATTTATGTAACCAAACACATCCTAAGGAACTCAAACAAAATATTTTTATCGATTCATTCAACTCAAATCGATGAATTACTTGCATGTACATGTATAGACTCGAGAATGATTCCTAATCATAATCGGCATATAGAATTTGAACTTGACTCCATACTCATACAATAGCTATAAACATGATTAAATAATAATAAAATAAAATTACAAAAGTAGCCCTAAAATTTGAATAAACCCCTAAGTATCCCTAGTGGACCAAAAGCCAGGTTTGGACCTGGAATTGTCGGTCGGGGTCCCCAAATTGGGTCAAGCCGGTCCAGTCATGTAAGTGCAACTGCATCAATAGGGCTAAAACTATATCTGAAATGGGGTGAGCAGGTTGCTTATGGCTGAAAAAGTGATCCATGATTTCAAGGTTGTGAATTTCAACATAATTTTTTCAACCCCCTTTTTTTAAGGATAACGTTTGATTGTTTTCCCTTAATTCAATTTTTGGGGAAAGCAACCAGTTATTTTTAGGGGGTTCTACCTCTTTGGGATAAAATATCTGAGAAGCCACACTGATTGGTATTTACATGCCTTGAAAGTATGTCTTCCAGTTAATTACAAGGAAAAATGTATCTCGCATGTGAAAGTGTGAAACCCATCTATCATTCACAAATTTCCAATGATGACCGATCAAATTCTACTTTGATACTTCTACATTTATGATTGCGATGTATTAGCCATGGTTAGCTTTGTGCATTGTGTCGTTCTTAGATAGTTTGTCCATCTCTTTTTTTTCTAGTAAAATTGTTTTATAAGAAGAATGAATGTAAGGAAAGATGGCAGAGAGTTATATGGCAACAACCATGGCTCAAAATTAAAACATGAATATACTTTCAGGAATGATCTCTTAGATTCACTCGAGTAAACTAACAGCTTAAAGTCCACAAGTATTTGTCATATTCCTCTTAGATTCACTCAAGTATTTGAAAAAGCAAGTCACCAGTAATCATGTGCATCCCAAAAAGGCACCTATAAAATTTGTCTTCTCAAAATCAAAATGTATAGCCTTGATAGCAAGACAGATCGGTGAGAGGAGACATAAGTTGATCAGTTCCATCTTCATCCTCAGTCATCACCATTTTCTCAATTTCGTTATCAAATTAACAACACTAATACAAAGATTTCCATCGGATTTATGCACAGGTAATTTCCAACATAATCATGCTAGAAGAGAAAGCCCTTTCAATGGAAAGACCAATGAGAGAAAGGGATGCAAAGGAATAAAAGATAACCTGTATAGAACCCGCATTTATATATATATATATATACTCATGGATCCATGTAGCCGACCCCATTTAGTTGGGATAAGGCTAAGTTGTGTTGTTGTTTTTGTTATTTACAAGGCTATACATGATAAAATGCATTCAAAATTCCATTATAGCATTACACAATACAAAAAACAAAATGAACACCAAATAGTTAATAGCACATACCCATGATTTAAGAGATTTTGATCAGGATCTTCCGAGTGGGGATCCGGGGCATTAGAAGAAAATGAAGGCTGTGAATTCTCTGGTGCAGTCGTCTCCATTTACCCACCTGCATGAGCATTAGAGGTTCAGAAATATGATAACCATATCTTTGAAATTTCAGACAAAGTAATATTAACTACAGCATGATGAAAATAATGTGAGGACCAATAGCCAACATCACCATTTTCATTTGAATATGTGAAGCACTTCCAATTTATAATCGATTTTATTTTCCTTGAGAATCATATTAGAAACGTCAGGCAGTCAGTCAGCACTCAGAAAATGTCTTAGTCAAATTGTCAATTGGGTCCTGAAAACTCACTATTTTTAGGGTATTTCTGGAAGTGACAGACAAAAATATAAAAGCAGACAACAAACCATCTGAAAAAACAGTCCCACTTGCTTAGGGAATCTCTTACTCTTGGTGCTTATCCCTTATACAGGTAAAGGTACAGGACACACACAAAATATGGGGTTTCAAAAACATCTTCCGGAAATGACTGACCAACTCTTTCAATGGAAAACTCTGCAACCCACAAATGATGTGTCCAGAATTTCCTTGGGTATAAGGTGTAGAAATTAAAACCTAAATCATTTAGAAAATAATGGAAAACGCAAACAAACTATCACACAATGCAAAGGATTTGCGTGGTTCAACAAGATTGCCTACGTCCACAGTGAGATGAACTGCTCATACTCACGCCTCTCAAATTACAGAGAATGAACTCACTCTAATTCATTGCAAAATTATACAGATGCAGTTTACCAAAATAACCATATAAATCTAGAAAAAAATCCTAGTGGGATGCCGCACCAAACCCCCCCCCCCCCCCCACGACAACAAAAGTCCGTCAAGGCCCCAATAATGAAGATAACACGCAAGGTGGGTCGATCCCTCCAAGCCTCTTAATGGCCCTTTGGGATCAACCCACAAATCCATATATGGAATACAAGACATTGTACCCCAAACATAAGCATGGTGGTAAATCCAGCAATATTCCCAATAGTGTATTGGTTAAGTTAAAGTCATTCATCAAGCTTATAATTGCAGGTTGTCTTATTAAACTCACAGGTGAGAACAACTGCTCAACCAGAACAAACACTTATGCAGCACAGAGAGGGTTTTAAGGTGAAGTTAGGAACAAGAATTATGAGCCTAAAAGCAAGAAGAATGGCCAGTAACTTATTAAACCATATCCATATTAACCAAAACGTACCATTACAGGCAACATATTAAGCAAAACCATCTGACGAATAAATCATCGAATGATAAGAATAAGAAGATAAATATATTTACAAGTTAAAGAAAAAATACAAACGAACAAGTAAAATAAATAGGTTATAAAGTTAGTGCTGAAGCATTGCAATTTTATTCACGAATGAAACTCGAAAAAGATAATCACTTCAGATTCAAGTAACGAGTATGAACTTCATAGTCTTCTTCGATGCATTAAAACCCTAAAGAAACCAACAACACTTATTCACTTGTCGATAGCTTGAAATCAGAGAAGCAAAGACCGGACAAGCTTCTGAAAATGCAGAATTTTACCTGCGGAGCAAAGAAGCCCTAGATCTATGCCGGAAGATGCACCCTCGTTCACTTCGATTGATTCTCCAGAGAAACGACTACTAGAGACTACGCATATTTATTGATAGAGAGAGACCGGGCGGGGGGGACCGGGAACTGAAGTGGAGTATCGATGGGAACTTTCCTCATTTATAATTTACAGCAAATCATAAACCATTTAACGGTGTACCGTGAACGACAATATTTTAGGGGAATTATATTTCCCTCATACATGGGATTTTTTTTTTTTTTTTTTTTCTTCTTGTTATGACCGTGTGGGCTTAGACAACATCATCTCCTCCTTTTTTTCTTTTTTCTTTTTTATAAGGCAAGAGATGGTTGGCATCGGGCTTATGAGAGTGCACAATGGCATCAACATGAATGATAATTTTGTATAGGGGTTGATACGATAATTTCATGTGTCTCTTTGTTTGGCACATGGGCCACAATTAGGCAGTTTTTTTCCTGTATTTTATAAATTTTAAAGGAAAAAAGATCAAAGCAGTGTGGCCCTACACCCAGACACAAAAGGGGCAAAATGACCACCCCCTAACCATGTAAGGTAGAAATCTCATACGAGTTGATGCTTTCGTATTAATTCCCAATGCATGGGACCACATTGCCCTGTAGGGAATCCTTTATCTTTTTTTTTTTTTTAATTATTGTTTTATAGATTGCATCACCTGCAAGGCACAAAAATCCTTTGTACGGAGGCAGTGAGTGCAGTGAGCATCCGATGACTAAGATGTATGTTAGGGTCCTCCCAGCCATTGGATCCTCATTGTCACTCACTATCAATCGCAGATGATTTGAATCCCATTATCTAGCTTCACTCAATCAAAACACATGATAGAAAAAGGGAATAACCCCAAACACTTCACCATAAGTGTGTCAAATTGGTTCGATTTTTGTTTTCTGGGTCTGATTCGAGATTCATATGTACAAATCAAAACTACTATATTTGGTTCAAGTTCGATTTAAATTTGTTGTTTATTCAATTCGGCATGGTCGGATTTGAATTGACTATTTTAACTTCAAAATCAAAAGCGAACCAATTATTCATCTTGTGTGTACAGCCACCCAATAACAGCCTATCAAGCCAACCAAGTAAAAGACCCGACCATATCGGACTGAAATCGATATATGAAAATGGTTTAGTTTCGATTTGATCATTTACGAATTTGAAATTGACTCATAAAATCAGACTGAACGAACTAATTGACACCCCTAGCATGCACTTTGCCTCCTCAAGATCAAATGATGATTGCAACAACATTTGTGATGGATCTCGAGAGTTTCACACAATTGCAAGTAGATAGAACTAAGAAGCAACTGTATCATATCAAATCTTTATAAGCATCGTGAGTTGTCATCCATTGTTGATGGACCAAAGTATCACTTATAGCATGATAGTGAAATGATCAAAATGTACAAAACTTTTATGCTTCAAGTAACGATGTACAGTATATGGATGGATACATGTCAGCGCAATTGGTGAACTGTGATGCACACAAAGCCAATGCTCACCAGGCTGTAATCTACTTCTCATGCCTACTTATAATAATTCAAATTTAATGGTGGATCCGAAGGCTTGTACACAATTGCTCACAGACAGCTAAGAAGCACCCATAATGGATAAGATTTTCATAAGCAATGCGCTCCATTGCTGACAAAGAAAGGTGATTCTTCTCCATAGAGCCTAGAGATTAGAGAGTGATCCCACCACTAAGATGACCTCGAGACACATGCACGGGTCCTCCCTTTACTTAAGGGTGTCTTACACATGTCAACAACAGTTTTTTTTTTTTTTTTTTTTTTTTTTTTTTTTTTTAGTATCCTCCTTATTCTTCAATTTTGGATTTTCTGACCATCTTATTAACTGGTTTCATTACTCACACTAACCGTTACTTTTTTTTATTGAAATGATATCATAGAACATGTTTGAATTACTATTGAGCTGTCTTCCATTCGATTGGGATCCAACTAACATTGTGTGTTCATGTTTATTTACATAAATGACCCTATGATTCCTATTTATAGTTTGTAGATATATATTGCATGTAAAATAGTGTGTTTAGAATCATTTCCTTGCTTGCTTATCCATTCAAGAGCCACTCCTTTTATATATATATATATATATATATATAGATATATACCCATGAACTCCATTGGAAAGCCTGCAACATTCAATTTTTGGTTCAATCGAGTTTAGTTTAGAGAACATGATAGGGAGAAGAGGAGGTGAAGATAAAAAGATGGCCTACTATACCAAAGGTTTATCGCTGCAACACTAAACACCACCTTATTTCCCTCTTATCATGATGTGTAAATCCTATGCTAGGGCTTGTAATGGTTTCCCCTTTTTTCTTTTTCTTTTTTTAATTATTTTTTTGCTAATTTGTTGATGATGTATGTACTTCAGCTTGTATCTTTCTTTCTTCTTTTTTTTTTTTTTTTTTTTTGGGTACTATAGTTTCTTATTGTCTTATGCATGAATCATCATATGTATGTCACATTTCCATTATTGATATCTGCGGATAGTTTTTCGTTGATGTATTTAGAATTTTATTTTTATTTCTCCTTCCATGTATTGTTAGGATTATTTATCATTTTTTATAGGTACCTACTCTATTGAAGGTGGGAGGTAACATCCAGGAGGCTCGAATACAAGACCTCCTGGTGGGGATGGGCTTAGTGCACTGCAACTTCAACAATTGCGCTAGTCAATTGTCATTAGGACTATTTACCTTGATTGTATGATTTTTTTTTTTAATTGAAAAGAGATAGGGAAAATAGACAAAGTGCATCATCTAACTCAAATATATTTTGCACCATTTAAAAAAAAAAAAAATAGGAGAGGGATAGGCATGCTAGCAGGATACCCAGGTATCAGGTATGCCAGCAAGCCTTGACCGTTGGATTAAAAGAGTCAAATCTACATCGTTGAGTACTTGTTGTCTTACCTAACCTACCCAGCCCTAACACTCTACCTTCACTCTTCTTTTCCATCACTATCTCCGTCACCGTCAACAGCGAGATCGACAGCCTCATGGTCGAGGCGTTCACTCTTCTACCCCTCTTCCCGCATGGCGCTACAACTGATCTATTGCAGAAAAAAAAAAAAAAAAAGAAAGCTAATCTCCATCTCCGTCGCTGTCATCGGCGAGATTGACGGCCTCATGGTCGAGGCGTTCATCTTCTTCCCCTCCTTCTCTCCCCTCTTCCCGCACCGCGCTGCAACTGATTTGTGCAAAGAAAGAAAAAAAAAGTTTACCAGAACAGTTTGAGAGAGAGATGGAGAAAAAAACTTGAGGATGTTAAGGTTAGGAATCCTGTGACCTCTCAAATTAGGATATTGGGAGAAACTTAACCGGAATCCCATGGACAAGGGTGGAAGATCCGCGAAAAGCCTTCCTATTCACCTAATACTACGACATTATTGTATACTGATCGTCTCCATAATTCAATTACATCAATTTGAAGTGGGGCTGATTGCCATGGCTGGCCAACCATTTCTCTGCCCTCGCGGGTTTACTGCTATGGATCACAAACTTATATTACATAACTTTTTTTTTTTTCCACTCCATCAAACCCATTTCAACTTCATCTTTCTTCCATTCACTCAGATCAAAAGATGGGACCAACCGCAAGGATCTGCTCCGTCAACGAGTTGTCCCTGCGAATCTTGTAATTCACAAATCCCTCCAAGTTTTTCTTGAGCATACCTGCAACCTTCAATAGAATGCCTTACTGTTTGACCACTGCACTCCAATACACATTTCTCGGTGAAACTAAATCTTAGACATTTCCAAATGCAAGGTAAAAGCTACAAATAGAGCTAACTTACAGTGTTTATCGGATCCAGGATTTCTGAAGGCACACCCTCGATTTTAGTGGAGAACTAGTCTCGTTGGCAATTGCAGTTGTAGTGCAATGGGAGCAGCAACAATTGCAGCTGAAGGAAACACCGATGACGGCGACGGAGATGGCGACCATTTTCCAAACTTTTTTTTTTTCTGCAATAGATCAGTTGCAACGCCGGGGCTGGGTAGGTTAGGTAGCCAACAGTGTAGATTTTGCACCTCTAATCTAACAGTCCAGACATGCCAGCATACCTGATACCTGGGTATCCTGCTAGCATGCCTGTCATTTTCCAAAAAAAAAATATATATATATATATATATATATTTTGCACCACATGGTAAGTTTTAGTCCTGATTCTATTAGATATTCTTTAAAAACAACAATTTAATGCTGAATTGTCTTATGTTGATGTATCATAATGCTCTTATATTTAGAATGTCACTGCACAAATTATTTGCTTGGTTATTGTAAGAATTTTACCAAAAAAATGTTATCATACGAATTGGTGCTACTTTAAGACCAGTTGATTCATAGTTCCATACTGCAATAGCATCAAATTCTTTATTACGTGCATATTAAGCTTCGCAACATATTTGGCATCGTAGATGGGTCAGGAAAGCCAATAAACATATTTCTTTAGAAAAAATTATGCCTAGTTCCACTAGATCTAACGGTATTAGTATGCTGTTAATTTTAAATCTCAAATGACTATATTATCCTTTAATGGAAAAACAATATAATCTTGAAGGACCATTATACCCTTTTGTTCCTCTTACCCCAAAACACCTAAAACCCTAAACATAAATGTTGCGTTTGGTGATTGAGGGAGCTGGGAAACATCTATTCCTCATCCTCCTCATGCAAATCTCAGCAATCTCATGCAGAAAAAACATAGCCTAACATCTCTGGTGAAGATGTTGTGTTCCCTCCCATGAATGTTTGTACCCCGTGCTCCTCATCTATTTATGATTTCATGCCATCTCTGCCTCGTCTATTATAACTTTAAGAGCAGTGCAGCTTTTCAAGCTTATAAAATGATAATATGCAGATGGAATTACATGGATCAGGAACTTAGGATACTTTAAGACATTGTTTGTTCTTATCTCACAAGAGATAGGTTTACCACTGCAAACATGAAAGCAACAATTCACTTTATGCTGTTCAGTTCCCAATTTATAACCATTGAAACCCTAAAAAAGCTGAAGACGATCGAAGACCATAGGTTGAAGACGATCAGGCTGCCTTCCCTCTTTAGTTTTAATAGAAGGTCATTATGTAAGTTCGCCTATAACTTAATAACTCCAATTTAACTGGCACTAGGGGTGTCAATTCCTAAACCGAACCGGTAAAACCGGCTGGACCAAACCGATAACAACGCGGATCGAACCGAACCAAAGCCTTATTGGTTCGGTTCGGTTTGGAGTATTGCAACCCCAAAACCAAACCCAACCACACCGGAAACCGGATGAACCCAAAACCAAACCGAAATTGGCTCAAAACGCTGACCAAAACTGAAACCAAACCGGTAAGAAACCGAAACACTCCAAAATTCATTAAAAAAAAACAAAATTTGCATAGTTTTGTATACATTTGTATGGAAAATCGAATCCAAACTGGACCAAAAACCAAAACCAACCCGGTTACAAATCGATTTAAGAAACCGAAGACAAACCGAAACCGAAACCAAACCGAAACCAGAATTTCCTTATTGGTTCGGTTTCGGTTTCAGCTTTCCCACACCAAAACCGACTCAACCTGAATCGAAACCGATCCGGACCGACCGATTGACACCCCTAACTGGCTCTGGCAAATTGGGCCTATTTTTGAGAATCTTCAAAATACAGGAGAGTGGGCATAATTTCTGAAACCATTTAGATCTAGATATAATTAGGTCGTAATACAGGGGATGGTAAGCGTAATTCTTTCATTTGTTAATCAAACCCTTTTCCATACTAGTGCATTTTCAACTTCCATATTTTAAGAGAAAAAATAAATAACTTAGGACTTTAGAAACCAGGTTATCACTTCTTCCATGTAAAAAAAATAAAAAATAAAAAATAAAATCAATCAATGGCGATTCTTTGAATTTAGCTATACAGTATTCTTGATGCATTGTACATACCATGTTCGGATGATAAGGAATTTTAGCTATACAGTATTCTTGATCCATTGTAAATACCATATTTTATTCGATAAATGAAGGAATTTTATGTGGAACAAGTAAATGGGAGTAGAGATCAAGACACAAGGGGTACATTTTATTTTATAATATTTTCATTAGCTTGTTTTGTTTGTGTTAAATTGATTTAAATATCTTGAATGTTGTTTATGACAGTTATAGAATCATTGAATCCATCATGTTAAAGTTTTTTGTGTATCAATTTTGTCTACGCGGTTGCAAGAAATGCTTAATTTTGTTAAAAAAACATATAGAAAAGAAAGAAAATTTCCCATGATGCTAGATTATTATTTTATTCTCAAATATATATATATATATATATATATATTTATCTTGTATTCTGATCATGTAAACCCTATGTGGATGATTTTATTATCTGTGCTATAATTAGTGTGGCATATAGATTCATTTCCGCATTAGCGCGTGGGAAACACTCACCCTATAACAAACTAATTGATAGTTTTTGATAGGCCACCACGTAGATTAGGCAGGTACTCAATAAGTTATGATGTAGATGATTCCATATGGCTCGTAAATTTTCAAACGCCAATACATATACACAAATAGACACTTCTAATATTTGTTTGTAAACAACTCTAAGATAATGGTATGACATTGTGCAACCAAACCTTTAATGGTTGGGACAGCCTTAACGGATAGCTGATGGGTAAGGGTGGGGACGGGATGCTCTCCCCCTTTGGAGTCCCTGAATGTATTATTGTATATAATATTTGTATACAAAACAAAGTGCATGTAAAATATGGGAAAAAGAAGATTATGATGCCACTGTATTTATGTGCACATTCTCTAATATCCACTGGTGGATCCTATACGCTTATTCTAACTAAATGCTTCTTATTCGATGACTTGATCATTCATCTTCCATTGGTGGGAAACTGCACTATGGCATCGTAGCGATCTTTCTCCAATAATATATTTTAAATAATAATGTATTCATGTACTAGTACTGCAAATCATTTTTTGTCTGTGTGTTTGTTACTTCATTTTTCCCTTTTTCTTATGTACTAGGGGTACATATGTCAATTGGTGTTTGTGCTTAAGTATGGCAGTTCAATTGGCACTATCAAGATATTTATGTCCCATAAATGGTCCTTTGGAATTTAGGGCAAAAGATTGTTTCTCTTTTTTAATATATTTAGTTTGACATGAGCCATCACAGCCTAAACAAGAAAGGCCCAACCATAATGGGGTTTTTGTATTGATTTGCCATCTTAGCCCATTTGCACATGTGATCTCCAAATGGGCCGAGTTGATATGGGCACATTATTGGTCTGTGAGGTTATGCCTAATCTGTTGGCACTGAGCAGGGATTAAAACACGGAATCGGGATCCGGGATCGCTCCTGACCGATTCTTATCAGGATTGGATCTGAATTGGGTTTGGAATTGGTGTTGTAGTGCCCTAGGGTTTTTCTGTACAAGGATCGGAAGAGTTGGATCAGCCGATTCTTGAAACCCTAGCAATGACTTGATATGCTCAACGTTTATAGTTATTGACTTAGGGTTTGAAGGATAGGATTCCTCTCAAGCCCAGGGATAAGAGGGTGATTTTAGAGCTGGAGTGACCTAGGGGCACGTGCCCAATTCCTTTCAACCCTAGGATCACTCTATGGTCCATGGGCTCTATCGAGAGGACCCGGAACCAAGGTTCAAGTAAATAGACTTGACAATGGGATCAGTCTCAGCTGTTCTTAATTCAATAGAATCAACATGAACCTTAGAAACCCCTCTTGCATATGTCGGTTCTGATCGATAGGGATCATGATCGGCCGATTCAAGTTGAAACTCAAGATGGGCCAGGTTCTGTGACCCATCTCTTTAATAGTAGAAACTAGAAAAAACCCATTTGCGAGAGTGATTATTCTCTGCAGTGAGTGCGACGGTGCGGTGAACATCGGATGGCTGAGAGCATTCAAACACATGCCCCGAGGTCCACTCGGCCATCCATTGCTCACCACACCACCGCACTTACTGCAATTGATGTTTTTGCCATTTGCGATGGTTGAGAATCATTGAGAATCCCTGGTTTGTTCAAACCAGGGATTTAGTTATTGGTATCGTCTGACACCAACCGATCCGTTTGAACGATATCTTTCATAAAAAAGCACTAGTTTTTCTTTTTGCTATTTTGCCCTTGATACCGGTACGATACCCGATACCTAAATCGAAGGGTCAAACTCAAATGCTACACGGCTTGTCCCCGTAAAGTCGCCTGTTTCTTTAATAACTTGGAGAGGGGTATTTAGGTAAACTCGACTGAAATTTAGTGCGCGGTAGGTGTACATTAGCAAAACGTCTAGACTTAATTCGTATTAATGGCCGAAGAAAAAGTAGCTTCTTTATCGTAGTAGTGAAGGAGTCAGAGTAGTAGTAAGAGAGAGACTAGAGAGAGAGAAGAGACTCAGACAGTGAGAAAGCAGTGATGGATGCATAGATATCTAATAAAAGAGCGTGAAAATTCAGTTTCTTGTTCGGATCTTCTAAGCAACTATGATTTATCAGAGATCCCTTTTCATCCCATTTTAACTTTTCTCCGGCGAATCTCATGTGAGTCTCCGACTAGCATACGATCATTTGAGCGGCTTGCAGGTCGTCAATTCATCATTTGGAGGACCTGAGGTTAGTTATCTAGCAAGTTAACTCCTTTTATACTGGGTTTGATTGATGAAATGAAATGGGTTGGGTTTTCTATTTGTTTCTGTGAGGTTTTACTTGCAGAGGTTGGTTGTTCCATATTGGTTTCGGATGAGTTTAAGCTCTGATTGAGTTTTAGGGTTGTTTTTGGGTTAATGGGCGATCTGATCGAGGTGATTTTATGTGACTTAAATGTTTGGTTTTAGTTTTCAAGGAAGTTGATTCCCTGTATTCGAATTCATTGCGGAATTCGTTAATGCGAACGTGGAGTTCAATGGGAGTTGTGAATTATGAATATCAGATAATTTATGGCAATATTTTTTTTGTTTATTTCTGCCTTTATGGAATGCGTTTCTAGTTGGTTTCCATTGCTGGGTATTTTTGGAAGCTCTGAGTTTCTTAAGCCCTAAATGCTTAATATTGACCGTTGCCCTTGAATTGTTTTACTGAAGTTTTTGACGTGGTCGTTGGGTTAGATGTTAGATTTTCAAGTTCATTTCCCTTTGGATGAACTTTTGTCAGAATTGAGAGAGGTCGCAGGTTCCATCTAAGTTTACCCGACCAAAAAGGAGGGCAAATGGGTTTTTGAATTTGAAAATTTTGTTAATTATCATATCTTATCTGTAGCCAGGAATTCTTCGTTGTTTTTCATAAGATTAACTTCAGAATAGTTTGAGTTAACGAGGTTTAGTAAAATTGTCTCGGGAAATGGCTTAGTTGAAGTCATTGGTGTTGTCTCTTTTTCTGGAAAATAGTTCTGGAAATAGTTCTGAGTTTAAAATTGCAAACCATAGATGGGAATGAGTTTATTCTAATTTTGTGGGGTTCTCATACTCTCCTCCCCCCCCTCCCCCTCTCTCTCTCTCTCTCTTTCTCTCAAGCCCCTTCTCTGTTGTATATTTTGTTCATTGTATATGTTTGTTATAACGTCCAGGCATGTTCAAAAACCAGTTGCAAGAATTAGCTCAAAGAAGCTGTTTCAACCTGCCAGCTTATACTTGTATTCGTGAAGGACCTGATCATGCTCCTCGATTCAAAGCCACTGTTAACTTTAATGGGGAGACCTATGAAAGTCCAACCTTCTGCACCACCCTGAGACAAGCAGAGCATTCTGCGGCGGAGGTAGCACTCAGCACGCTGTCAAAGAGGGGTCCCTCCAGATTTCTGGCTGCAAGAGTGTTGGTAGGTGTATGACTCATGCTCTTTCTTTTCATCTTTTGTCATTTTGTTGACGTTTTGTTTCTGCTTGCATCTTCTACTGCTTATACTTAACTTTCTGTTTCCTTCTGATATTTTATTTCCCTTGTTATTGTGCTTTCCGCGCATTTACTATTATTCAAAGACCAACATAGACTGAGGGATGAAAAATAATTTAGAATTCAATTCTTGTGCTGACAACGTTAAGTAGGGTAGGTACTACGTACCCTTGAGTAATTGAGCATTAGCTGATTGTGGAAACATATGTGACCTTTTGGTTCTGCTGCACATTCTAGATCTGCTAGTACGAACACACTTTAGGGTGTGGATTATCAATCTGTTGGTGCAATAGAGAGGTGGTAACACATAGTAGAATAACAAAATGATATAGAAGGTAAAGAAAATTTGACTTATAAAGATTAATTGGTCCGTAACTGAGAAGTTAGCCCTCACCATCCTTATTTGATCATGTCCAAGTATCTGTTTCCTGCATGATAGGGTATTTGCCATTGTGGTCCTAGATTGTTTCACACTTTCATCTCTAGCAGTTTCATTGTCCATGGTCATTGTTACTTCTGTGATAGTGGTGGAACGATGTGGAATGAAAATTGAATTTTTTATGAGTAATAAGTGACAGCAGTGAATAGTTTGAATGAGTTCCCAATTTATTTTTTGGTAACTTTTTCGGTTATTTGTTTGACTTAGGGGATGCTTATTCTCCAAATGCATCTGTCAGTTGACCGAATTCCACGTACGTGTTTTCCTTTCACTCATAGACGTAACATGAAATATTTCAAGTAAATTTCAACCTTTTGTATTGGTTTTACCTGCAAATGTTCCTTCTACATGACTTTTTACATCGAAAGTAATGGAGCTCTCAGGGAAAAGAATTTCTTATAGCTGATGAAAGTAAGATGGTCCTATGAGATGCAGGCTCTTGCACCTATTTCTATGCCTGTTCCTTTTCCCCCCTTCTATATTAGGGAAACTTTCCAGTGACCTCCTTTGAGCTAGTAACTGTTTTAACATTGATAGCCTGCAACAACTATATTGTGCCATTTGGAATAAAAATTAGGCGGAAAAACAGCCTATGCCTGCTAAAATACTGGAGGGATTTGTACATTGTGTTGAGCTTGGTGTTCTTGGGGGCATTTGCTTATCTAACTTCCTTGATTTTGGCAACTTTAATCGGATATTGTATTTTTCCAGAACCCTGGCTGTTCTTTAGGCATTTGCAAGCAAATTTCATCTGACTCTTATTTTCTATCTGGTTGTGAATTTCAAATCCTTTCCATACTTTTGGAAGTGAACTAAGCTTGACCCATAACTTTTAAGCATGCCTTATTTTTTCACTTTATGACATCTCTCTTTTCACTGACCCTCCTAGAGTTGGTAGATGTTTTGTCTCACTGTGCTATAGACTTGTTTTCATTTGGTCAAGTAGGGATCTCCCGCCTCCTCTTGAGAGGGCAATAAGACTTAGATACTAGGCCTCTCAAAGCAGCGAAGGAGCCTTGTATGATTCTGGTATTAGCAACTCAGATGTAACACGGATTCTATTTAATACAGATGGAGACACTTTTTGAGTGAAAACCTAGTGGATTCCTGTGAGTATGTGCACCTGGTCATTCATGGATGACTTAAAAGATTCTGCGTGGAAATGGGAAAAATATGTATATGTGAATTCTTTTGTATGTCCTTATCTGTTGTTTTTGTGTGGCTGCTATGCGCTCATGGTCAGGTTTGTGTTCCATCTAGGTAATGATCCTTACGTAACAAGAGTGAACTTGTAATGCCTGAATTTATTAAGAGATCATAACTGCACTCTGAAAGCACCCTATGAAGTCCCACTTGAGAAAGTATTACATTGTAGCCAATTTGAGTCTTTATTTCAATTAATACTTTGTAAGTTTGAACAATTCTTTAGAATTGATTATTGCCTTGGCTCTCTTTGATAACAGTGGACTCAACTAATATTCAAAACTAAGAAATACTCTGTGAAATATTATTGTTACATATGAATATTATGAGTTTATTTCTTAGCTTAAATTTTGAACTTTCCTCTCGGGGAATGTTAACTAAAATTCATGCTCTTACCTTTGGTATGTCTCTACTGCATAGGATGAAACTGGAGTTTACAAGAATCTGCTTCAAGAGACAGCCCACAGAGCTGGGTTAAATCTTCCTGTTTATACAACTGTTCGATCTGGGCCAGGTCATGTTCCTGTATTCTCATGCACTATTGAGCTTGCAGGAATGAGCTTTACAGGAGAATCAGCGAAGACCAAGAAGCAAGCACAGAAGAATGCTGCTATGGCTGCTTGGTCTGCCTTGAGGCAAAGTATGTGTCATTCTTTATCTTTTGCTCTTATCTTGTGTGTCTTTCTCCTGTATGGGGAAATCATTAGATCCAGTTGTGCAAAATGCAAGTACAGTTGGGGCATGTATGGCTTTTTTTTGGTTGTTAATTTTCTTTTCTCATTGATTCCCATGCAGTGTCCCCTCTAGGTTCTTCTTCTTCCTCTTCTGGGTTGGACTGTGAAGGGAATGAGGAGCTGGAACAGGTTGTTGTTGCTCGCACCCTTGCTAGCTTTTGTCCAGCAGCGGCAAACAGATCAACTCAAAATGACCGGCAACGTGGGCGTCGAAGATCAGCTCCTGTTCATAGGCTTACAAGGCCGGCTAGCACAAATGTGGCATTGTACCCGACGCAGTATCAGAATTGGAAATATTCTAACCCCGATTTTGCTATGTACCAAATGTGGCCACTAGAACAGACTTCCCAGCAGCAGAACCGCCTTTTGACTCTTCCAGTAGCACCAGTTCCTCCACCTGCTCCTCGGGCTGTTCCATTTATTCGATCTGTACCCCGGCTGGAACACAGGCAGTATGTCCCACTAAGGGAGCAAGAACCTATCCAGGCTGTTCCAGGAGTTACAATGCCTACCTCAGGTCCGTCTTTATTCTTTTCAAACCCTTCGACTCCAGTTGCTATTGGGAGTAGGTCCCCAGTAACTGTACAAGAGATTCAGGCAGAGAGAACACAAATGGGTGAGGAATGGCTTCATAGTGATGGCCAGAAGGTGAATATACATTCAAATGCCTCTGGACGTTTTCCATTTGAAGCTCCAAATGCTCCTGTTTGTGGTGACAGCCGAGTAGAACCATTGTTCCAGGAGACTATATGGGAGGTGGATAAACAAAAGAATGCCGAGTTAGATCCCAGCTTCGTGCGCACTGTACAAGTGGAAGGTCACCAGAGTGGACATTTTGAATGGACCTCTCAGGGGTCCACAGATGCTGGATATGGACTCAGAGCTACAAACCCTGGCCAAGCTGAGTTCCAGTTGCGTCAGTTGCAAGGTCTTGATTTCTCTGAATCTGGTCTTAGGCCACATCATCCCGCCCGAGTTTCTCCAGCGATGGCCCCAGGTTTTAGACTAACTTCAACTGCAGCTCCTGTGAGGATTAAAACTGTTGGGCATGCACCTTCGGTGAGCCCCTTGAATGCTCGGGTGCCTGCTCCAGCAGCTATCAGGACTGCGGCTCCTCCATATGCACCTAGACCTTTGTCAGGAAGGATGGTGACTGAAGGAATGCCTTCTAATATGATGGCTCCAGCTGTTCAAATCAGATCAGTTGTCCCAGTGTATGCAGCACCACCACCAGCAAAGAAACTCCCAGAAGCTGGCCAAAATGGATTGTTACCAGTTGTTGGTGAGGGGACTAATGAGCCAGAATATGTGAAGGCAGTGAGTTTGGAGCTGGAAAAGCTTCTGATTTGAGCGGCATATATAATTTTTTGAAGTTAATATATATGTTAGATGCTTCCTGATGGTCCCATATTAATAGAATGCAATCTTTTCTCTCTCAAACTTCAATTTATGATGGAAAATTGGTACTTCAAATTTGTCAATAGAGCATTAAGCCTAGACCTATGCTGGATTGACTGCGTGTGGCTCCTCTCCAGTCACACAAAACTCAAAAGTGCTGGTGAAACAAACAGAGGGAGAGGCCGGAGAGTTGCCAGCTGTTGGCTGTACTAGATCCCACACCCCACACTCCGCCGTTTTGTTTCACCGGTACTTTCAAGTGACTGGAGAGGTAAATGCGATGAATGATGATGCAGAGTCTCTCCATCTTTTAGATAGTTCTCCAGTATATGAAGACATCGAGGACCCGAACAAACCAAATATGTGACTATATTGTTTTCCTTGCCCAAGGCCACCCCAATGTGTATAATAAACTTGTGGGAACTTTTCTTTTCTCCCACATTGCTTGCTTGTGAAAGAGAGTGGAGTCTTGCTCATATATTGAAATGGGAGTGTTAAGGAAGGGTTCCTAAAAAGGATGCTATATATGCTCTCTTATTAGCGGTTTGTTTTCACACGTATTGGGGGTGGGATTATTTGGATGTTTTCTTTTTAATTAAATTCCTTTTTGCTTTTAACGGTCAGTTTTATTTTTTATTTCAAGGAGTTGTGTCCTTTGGTCAGGCTGAGGTTGAATGCCGGTGTGCCTGTGTGCATAGATGTATCTATTTTCACTAAGGTTGTGTTCAGTAGCCAAGAGAATAAAAGAAAAGAAAAAAGTACAAATGGTTTAAGAAGTTCTCTTTGTACTTAGCATATTCTAAACTGAGGGAAGATTCATTTTTTTTTTAAATTTCAAAATTTACATTGGGAATTGTGAAGTTTTATTTTGCTTAAATTTTTCTTTTTCCTTGCCAACAACACAAGAAAATATGAAAAAATACAAAAGGTTTTCTTTTCTTCTCTTCTCTTCTAAATGGTAACCAAACATACATATTTTTTTCTCTAAATTAAATAACCAAATATAAAATGTTTTGTTTTCTTCTCATCTCTTCTAAATGGTAACTAAACATTCATTTCTTTTATTAGCTCACGTCACACCACCAGCCAAGGTTCCTTTTCTTTAAATTTAATAACAGAATATGAAATGATTTAGAGTTAGTAAAATAATCAGGAGAAGATATAAGATTGCAAAAATTTGCTTCTTCTTTTTATTTATTTTATTTGTTTTACTTTGAAAATTTCACTTTGCCTCCCTCTAATTTCCTCGTAACCAAACGAGGCAATGGATAAACTGATTTTCAAGTGAAAAGTTAGTTAATTACTCTTTGGGGCATCACTGCATCAGGAGCATACAAAAAGGTTGAATTATTTAATCCCAGAAAAAAAAAAAGATCTGAGCCGTTAGATCCCTTGGGATTGGTCAGTAAGCTCCTTCACGTTTTCTTTTTGAAGACGTGGCATGAGAAGCCTGGTGAAAACATCCTCTGCAGCTTGCGTCTCCTACATGTCCATTGAGTTCTTCTCTCTAGAGACCTTGTAAAAAGCCAAATCAAGAAACAAGGAAGAAGAAGAAGGCAAAGAGGAATCGGAAGCAGCTTGAGAAGATGAACCAGTTGGAGTGGACAATGAGTTCACTTCCTGAAGATATTGCCCTCAAGATTGCGTCTCTTCTTCAGGTCCCTTTTTTCTTTTTCTCTCTTTTCACCTCTGCAATCGCTACCTTTGACTTGTGAGGATCTTGTTTTTTCCTTTTTGCTTCTTTACTCATTAGGGTTTTCTTTTTGTGGGTTGTTTGGGAAGAAAGGTCTCTGATTTGTGCTCGCTGGGAAGTTGCTCTCGGTTCTGGAGGGAATTCTGCGCCTCGGATTCCATATGGATCTTTCTGTTCAGAGAGAGATGGCCTTCCATGGTTTTCTCGACAGCCCCTGTCTTAAATTTCAACGATCGAAGCTCTGCCGGAGCTGGCGAACAATTCTCATCCACCAAGGTTGTTTCTTGTCAATTTCAATTCGTTCATGCCAATTCCCAATCCCCTTTCGTTCGTGTTTGTGAAAATTTGGATAACCCAGTTACTGTTTCTTATGAAAAAGGAAATTTAGAAATACTTGAGTAGAAGATGAAAATAGAAATCAAAATAACTAGAAAGGAGGAACAGGACAGAGAGGGAAAGTTAGAAAAGGAAGAATTTACTGTACCCACAAGCCAGATGCAAAGATGCATTTTCATTTAGAAGCTGAAATTTGTATTTTATTGATAAATGAATCAAATTGGCCCTTCTTATGTATGCTTCACCGGCTGCTAATCCTTTTCTATAGTTACAGAGTTCTCAAATGAATTTTCTAATCTTAACTTAGGCTTTTATTTTTATCATAGGGATGGAGGGCTTTCTACATCAACAGGCACATTGAGATGGCGAATAGAGACGCCATTATAGCTAAGTTTGTCAAACAATGCTCCCCATCTGAGTCACTTGAGGTTGGAGACTATCTTAAAGTCATTGAAGATCTCTGTTCAATTGGGATGGGATTCAGAGATGTCCAGATGTTTCTGTTTGCTTCAAAACACAATGTCTTGCTTAACCTGATTGGTTTACACTATTCCATATGTTCGCTTGGAGTTCCGGTAACACTCACTCTCTTGGCACCTACTGTTTATAACCGGAAGCTGAATTTAGTATCTTCAACATAAATGTGATAATTTTGGATTTATACATTCTCAATGTTCCTTCTAGTGTCTTTACATGGGATCAGCATCAGCAGAGCCCCCTTTTACATTTCTGATCTTTAGGGTTATCACCTTAGAGAAGTGATGGTTGGACCTACGAAGGTTTTCAACTGTTTTTGATCAGTGAAGCATCAGTGATGGTCTTAGGGCTTTACATTTTAATCAAGAATAAGTGAGATTTCTTCATCTCAAGAATCTGCCATAGCACCCAGTAAATAGATCCTACAGTCTTACATGTTTGATCAGGCATTAGTGAAACTGATATTAGAAAAGGAGGATAAAATTGAAATTGATATCATTCTAATTAAATTTTAATTCAAGGTAATTAAAAACCACAATCACTATTCTGCTTGATTTTTATGGCTTGTACCTCAGCTAGTGATTTTGTGACTTGAGCAAAATATTTCTTAGTTTGGTTACTTACATAATTTCTTTGACTGGTTGCATTTTGATGATATTTTAGGTAGTTAGGACACTGCAATCGAAAACGTAAAATATTATTAAAATCATAAACAAACAAAGATGAAGATGTAAAAAAAAAATCTGAATGTGACCCTGTATGGATGTGGTCTTTCATGCTTTATACCATTATGAGCCAGTTTGTTTGCATGGACTACCTTTTATGTTTTATTGGTACAAATGCTTCTTTTATTAGAGAAGCTGTTGTCCTTGCTGATTCCTTTCTTTCAAGAGGTGGGATGCAAATTGTGCACCATAGAACTTCTAATTGGAATAACTTGGGCTAGCAAGAATCTCAAAACCCCAAATGAATAAAACTATCCTGACTCTGCTTGATCCTTCAGTCATGAGGCACTCAAATGTCCAATAGCCTCGTATATTAGTTCGTTATGCTAAACCTACCTTTATTTTGCTTCTATCTGTTCTCATGTTTCAGTTGTTGGGTGTATTAACGTAGTAGTTAGAATTCATGACTGTTAGCTCAACCTGTAGAATGTTGATATCACATTGTACTGGAAGCCGCACTGATTTTGCATCCACACTAGAAATTAACCATGGGCCTCATGCGACTGTAATTCTTTTCATTTCACAGGCTGATTATGTTGTTGAAGCCCTGTGGAACTGCCAGATATCAGAACGACAAGTGTGCGTGAGATGGTGGAAGCTTGGTAGGTGGATTCATGGTTTCCGCCTGCGTGATGAGTCCCACACTCGAATGATCTCTTTGGGGGATCTTGCAATGGCCAAAGAGGGGGAGGTTTTTGGGGTGCTTCACCGTGGAGCCATCCATGAGGTCTTGCGCGTCCAGATCTCAGTTCCTGCCCATACACACACTCGATGGACTTTCTGAAGCCTGCAGATGGTTGGAAGATGGATACTGTAATGCTCCTTATGCACATGTAAATATTATTAGTGCCATGTATATATGTATATCAGTATTTATTCTTTTAAACATATGTATAGGTATTGTATGCCAGCACCCCTGGAATGTATTTTTAAACTTGTCTAAATACTTTGTTTTTATAATCTTGCAATGCATTGATTGAATGTCAGGAATGTGAAGTGCTAAGGATTGATCAGAATATGAAGGGTGAAAATGCCTCCATACAGATCTGATACAATGCATCTATGTGGTGAACCTATTGTACAATGTTGATGGGATTATTGGAAGTGGACATTCAAATTTTGACCAAATACATGTTCATTCAATTTCGAAACTGTGCTTGTGTGAATTATGTGCAGGTTGGAGTTTAGTGAAAGCCTCTTACCAGTCCAGCCCGTGCCTGAAGCCATGCCACACATACAACTAAAGTTCATGGCTTTACTTGCTCCATTTCCAGTCCATGAACAGCACAAGTTTCAACTTGTGAGGCCTCGCCCAATGTACATTATATGCTGGAGTGATCATCATTTGTAAGGTTTTTTGGTTAAGTGATTCACTGTTTGAATGTCCAACCTGTTACAGGGTTTCCCTTTGAGTCGCGACTTGAAGTCACACTTCATCAAGTGTGTTGAAGAGCAGAGAATCAAGATCATAAAAGCTGCAACTTGGAGAAATGGCTTCTTTTGTTCTACGAGTAGTTGTTACCGTTAAAATTTCCACAAAATGGGGCTTAGAATCACAGTTTTCTTCCCCCAAATTTAACACAATTTTGACAATTGTGTAGAATTAGAATACCATCATAACAAATTCAGTTTTCTTATGTCTTTGAGAATTTGAAACTATTGCAGACTTTCAACCAAGATTAGCTTCAGACCATTCTTGTCCTGATGATAGTCATGTGGAAGGATGATGGTTCTGATCATCTTGATCTTACTAGGTGGCTCATAATTTGTAAATTATAACGAAATGGAAAGAATTTTTATGGCTTCAAGAGATTTTCTTATCAAATAACAAATTCCATTATTGTCAGGTGGAGTTGTTGATCGTATATGATTTCTTCTTTAAACACAACAAAATTCAAGTTTTGGTTGGAAAGTATTGTGCTAATCTTCACTTCCAATTTGTATCATTGTATTGATGAAGTAATGAACATGTACAACACAGTGGAAGAAACTCATTAGCTTCTTCCTTTAAGCATGAATAAGAGGGTAAAAAAAAAGATACAAGGAAAGGAACAAGCAGAGCAGAAGAAGTCTCATTCCTCACATGGGAAGCAGTGCACTGCGATGATAGCCCTGCGTCTGCGTGGTTGTGGGAGACAGATAGCCATGAGCGTGAGAGTGATAACAACCAGCAAGAGAAGTCCTTTGAGATCCAAATTTTTGTCATCATCACCACCACAACCACAGTCTGAGCAGCAACCCATATTCTGTACCAGCAACTGATGAGAGGAGACTCTTATTCTCCTTCAGCCTCTGTTTCCAAATTTCTTCTCTCTTTTGCAGAGAGAATTGTAGTGCAACCTAGAAAGAGAGAGAGAGAGAGGGACATTGGATGGAATAGTAAAGTGGTCCTTTTATCTCTCAAGGGTCAATGAATTGAATAGACTTCTTAACTAATCATCTTCAGATCCCTCAGCTAACGTCCTTTTCAGTTACTCATTAATGGTTTGTTAATGTTGTCACACTTGGATTGCTGCATTTTCTTCCTATTGTTTTTCTCTTTGTTTGTCCAGAGCCTAGTGCCTCTTGGTGACATTTTTGTCTCGTTTTGTTATTTCTTTTTTCTTTCCTTTGGGGTTTAATATATTTATTTATTCACCAAAAAAGAATATTGGCACGCATCAACAGCTCAAACGCGTCATGAGACAGATGGGACAAAAATGTGAAAAAACCCAAAACTGCAATTTGAATGTCAACTGAAATTAAAAATGAAAGAAAGAACTCTCATTACAAATTGATTCAGAGAAAGAACCTCATTACAAATTTAAAGCAAACCGTGACAGCTCTTCAGAATCAACCCACAAATGCAAGCGACGTAATACAAGACGTCATACCCCCAACACCAAGTATCTTTCCTTAAACACACAACAAAATTCAAAGTTTTGGTTGGAAACTAGTGGGATATAACCCTTGTGATTTGTGTAATTGTAATGTTTAACAGAAACTTTCAAATCCAAAGATGGAAGTAATGAACATGTCCACCACAGTGGAAGAAACTCATTAGCTTCTTCCTTCTTGAAGCAGTGAGTAAGAGGGAAAAAGATTTAAAAAAAAAAAAAAAGGAAAGAAGAGCAAGCAGAGCAGAAAGAATTCTAACTCCTCTCATGGCAAGCGTTGTACTTTGAAGATAGCCCGTCGGCGTGGTGGAGGAATACAGGTGACCATGAGTGCAAGAGTGATAACAACCAGCAAGAGAATTCCTGTGAGATCCAAACTATTGCCACCACCACCACCACCACCACAACTACCATCACCACAGCCACAACCACAACCATAGTCTGAGAAGCAAATCTTTCCCATCTCCTGTACCAGCAACTGATGAGTGGAGACTCTTCTTCTCCTTCAGCCTCAGTTTACAAATTTCTTCTCTTTTTTTGCAGAAAGAATTGCAATGCAAGTAAAGAGAGACATTAGATGGAATAGTAAACTGATCCAATTTATCTCTCAATGGTCTATGAATAGACTTCTTAACTATTCTCATTTTTTCTTTTAATAATTAAAGAAAAAATAAAGAAATACTGCAAACTGTAGCTTGTAGCCTAGGCATGAACCATCAAGTTCCCCTTTAATCACCTCCAGATCCTCTGCTAAAGTCCATATCAGTTCGTCATGGTTTGTTAATGTCGTCACCTTTCAATTTCATGGATGAAAACAAAAATGCAAAAAACCCAAATACTATAATTTGAAAAAGAGAAAAACTTTCCCAAGAGACCACAATAATGTTTTCCTCTCATATAGGATTGTTTATTAATTTCTCTCTTACTTTGACCATATGGTTCCCATGTAGATGATTCTGTTATTCGCATCGCCATTGGTGTGGCGTGCAGATCCCCTTCCCGCAAACTTGTATCATGGGGAACCTTCTCCCTTTGAAATAAGAAAAAAAAAAAAAAAAAAAAAAAGTTCTGGGAACATCACGACTGTGACAAACCTCCTTAGCATCAAACCCCGTAAAATGGGAGGGAAAAAATGAATGAAATTTTATTTGACACGTGATTTATTATAGTAGCTCTAAGGTTAGCATTTGGTATTCTAACACCACATATTAAGATGTTAGGAATTATAAGGGTATATTCACACTTTGATTATTTAGGACCTTGGATGTGTCTTTATATATATATATTTTTATTAACCAAAGGTGTCCTGGACAGCTTACACACACCTCGACTAATCCTCGCAGCAACCCACCACCATGATCTCCACTTAAATCGCAGATGCATAGATGGGGAATCGAACCTGAGACTATGCGCCTAATCCACACAATCCCCAGTTCGTTCTAACTAGGGGTGTCAACGGTCCGGGTCGGTCCGGTTTCGGTCCGGTTCCACCGGTTTCGGTGTGAGTTTGGAAGAGACCGAAACCGACCCAATAAGGATTTATCGGTTTCGGTCCGGTGTCGGTTTCGGTGCGGTTTGGGTTCGGGTTGGTACCGGTTTGGATTTATTAGGTTCATTTCGGTTTGGATCGGTTTTTTAAACCGGTATGAAGCCATTAGGAAACAACCAAATGATGAATTGTTGAACTTCGATTTCTTAAATCGATTTGTAACCGGGTTGGTTTTGATTTTTGGTCTAGTTTGAATTCGATTTTCCATACAAATGTATATAAAACTATTCAAATTTTAATTTTTTTAATGAATTTTGGAGTGTTTCGGTTTCTTACCGGTTTGGTTTCGGTTTCGGTCCGGGTTTTGAGCCGGTTTCGGTTTGGTTTCGGGTTCATCCGGTTTTCGGTGCGGTTCGGTTTGGTTTTGGGGTTACAATACTTGAAACCGAACCGAACCAATAAGGATTCGGTTCGGTTCGGTCCGGGTTGTTATCGGTTCGGTCCGGCCGATTTTACCGGTTCGGTTTAGGAATTGACACCCCTAGTTCTAACCATCTTGACAACCCACGGGTGGGTACAGAACACACACACCATTGAGTGTATCTTTACATACCATTGGATTATTTTCACTTAATAGCTTAAGATTTTGAGTTGAATACTCAAGTGGTATTTTGTGGGTTGTTCTATTTTATCTAGAGGTAGATTCATTTGCTCGAAGATACACATGAGGAGGAGTATTGAAATGTTGGGAATTAGCCCTCGACCAAGCTGCATTTTCAGGGGAGAAAGAGATCTCTTACAAGTTTAGAATTTCTACAAAATTGAAATAGATATAATAAGGCAAAAAGACATCTTTGTAATTTTAAGCCGTATATTTACTTGTAAGTGAACCATTCCTCCTCCATGTTACGTATGCTAGCACAAATCTTGAGCTGAAGAATCCACATTCTTCTCATGGCAAGCGGTGTACTGCGATGATGGTCCGGCGTTGCCGAGGTGGTGTGATACAGATGACCATGAGTGTAAAAGTGATAACGACCAGCAAGAGAAGTCCTTTGATATCCAAATTGTCATCACCAGACTCTAAGCAGCAAACCTTCCCCATTGCCTCCTTCAGCCTCAGTTGCCCAATTTCTTCTCTCCTTTGCAGAAAGATTTGCAATGTAAGATGAAGAGGCATGAGAAAATGGTCCTTTTAGCTCTTAAAGGGTCATAGAATAGACGTCTCAGCTATTTCTCATTTCTTTCCTTAAATAATGGACCCAGTTTTTATGGCACGACCATGTGTGTACACAGCTGTCCATAGAACTTTCTGCCTCAAATAATTAAGATTTTTTTTTTGAAAACTTTAGCTTATGCATGAACCATGAAGCTACTTTGGAGGCATTTACCAGATGACCTAAATTAGGTTTCGCTTTGCCAAGCTACCTATTCAATGTTAAGTTTTACTTTAATACACCAAAAAACGATGCCTGTTGTAATATTTAATTTAAATTTACGACTCAAGTTTTTTTTTTTTTTTCCTTTTTTTTTTGGGGTGGGGGATGAGTGCGGATCAAGTCTTCGTACAAGAATGATTCTCGTATGTTGTTTGATTAACACTTGGAGTCCACTTAATCTCTCTCTTTAAAAAGGGGGAAGGGATGAGAAGGTGGAGCGGATAATGAAGGATTTACAAACTACCAATCTAATGTAGCCGAATTGAATTTGAATAAAATATAATATTATCTATATTTGTATCTGATTGACTTTTGAATGTATTGAGATAGTTTTTAAGAAACAAATTTAAACAAATTTTCTATATGAATATGAACCTGAATCAAATATGAATTTTTGACTATTCATTTACATCTCTAGTGGAGACTATAAAGTGGAATAGTCGGTCTAGAAAGAGCAATGTTGTGATCTCACTGTGTGCATTGAGCCACGGAGAAATTCAAGAAGACGAGAAAGTAAAAGGCTAAATCCTCTTTACCCCACTAGAGTTGATGTTCAAGTGCCATATCGGAAAATAAATAGATGTCATGAATCCTTATTAATTAATTTATTTATCTCATTATTTATATTTATAATATACCACGTGGATAGATAAAAGGTATATTTTATAAAATATAATTTATAAAACTATTATTTAATCATATTTTTATAATCCGATCTATACAGATCGGATAATGTCTGGTATAAAATTGAAATATCCGTACCCTCATCCGATTAGCTTTCAAATGGACCAGGATAATTTTCAGAAACCAGTTTTAGAATACTGATTCCCTTACAAGATACAAACATGAATGGAGTACAGATTTTTAACTATCCATTTACATCCCTACCCACCACACAAATGAGAACCACTAGCATATATTGTAGTCAATTTTTCTGTTGAATATCAATACTAAAAACCAAGAGGTCAACCGGTTCCAGGGTCATGAAAATCGGAATAGGGGACCGAATCCTTTAGTACCGATTTCAATCCAAATCGACCGATCCAATTCTGATTTTTGAAACAGTGGATGCAAAATGCAAATACATGACAGCATGAGAAACAGATAGCTGGTAATCTCAAGAAAATATTTCATAAACAAGTGACCATGATATCATGATGACCCTTTAATCATTGAAAACCATGACATCATTTGGTGTGGTTCATGAAGCCATCAGAAAGATGATGCAAGTGAAAAGCATAAGGGCATTAGCTTCAATACATTTTTGCTTCTGGTAAACATAGATTCAATATAATCGCTTAAAGGAACTGCCAATATTTCTTGACCAGAATCTTTTGAAGAGTAGTATAATACTATAAACAAAAGAAAAATGTTATGCACATATGAATTCTTGGCTTTGCAGTGGCTTCAGAAAACATAATAGAGAAGCCTTCACCTATTCTGGTAGCCCAAGGAACTGAGCAAAGCTTTGGTATTTTGGTTCCCATCCAATTTCTGCACGAGTTTTTGAGTTATTTAATCTCTTTCCTAAAGGATCATCAGTCCCTGAATACAACGAAGAAATAGTATACTCAGAGGACTTTCAGTCTGTCAAACTGAAAATTTTCCATAAATTAATTGATTAAATGTTGATGTCAATATGGAGCTGACCTGTAAAGCATTCAAACTTTTGGCTAAATTTCCCACTCCTCATTACCAGATCCATTACTTCTTGCCTGTAAATAGTAGAAGAAATGCCACCTCAGATAACAGAACATACAAGATAAAAGTTCTAGGTTGCTAATATATTTTTCAGTTTTATAATAAACAAGGGATATTGTTGTGAACAAAGCAGTAAAAGTCAAAACAAAAGCATAGAAACAAGACCTTGATAAAGGATGGTTGTCACAACCCAAGAAGATACGACCCCGAAGCTTCTTTTTCAATATTGCAACTGAGAGAGATGCTGCATCCTGATGTGCAATGGAGAAGACATAACAAAAAAATAACAGATTTCAGATTCTCTAACATCCAATATGACATCCAAATTTTCTCGCAACAAGGTCGATTCCAGGAACCACAGAATATGGAAGCAAAATAGTGCTGTAAATGCATAAATATCACCCGAATGTTTGCCAGGATTTGAAAGATGTTTCTGTAATAGCTTTCTTCCAGACACCTAATGTGCCCTAAAGCATGGACAATGTAATAGGCTGCTAACAATCATCACTATAAAGAAGCTAGAGAACAGAAATACAGAAAGGGAGGGGGGGGGGGACAGTAGAGAAAAGCTGTGATCATAAGTAACTGTAGTGACAACATCAACCGGCACAGCTTGCTGAACAGGATTAACTTGGTTTAGTAATTCTGATGCAGAATTCCACCAAGAAGAGAAGATGGGCCAGTTATTTTGCGTTTGGTTTAATTAATTGGGTTCAATTGAACCTATGGTTTAAGTTAGGGTTAATTTGAGTGCCCAATCGATTATCTGGGCCATGGGCTTAGTATTTTTGGCTTTACTATTGTCATGGGCTGACCCTATAAATCCAAATATTAGGAATTTGAGTCTTACACAGGATTAAGTAGCTAATTTCTATTTTGTTATGTATTGTTTGTTTTAGAAAACTTGGAGGAGATTTGCATGGAGGATATTCTCCACAACAACAATAACTCAGCATTATCCCAACTAAATGGGTCAGCTACATGGATCCGTGCAAAGACAAAAAGAATAGTAATAGTAAAAGGAAAGAAACACAAACAACTCAGAAAATCACACCTAAATGGGGTTGTCTACATGGATCTTTGCCCTCCAATCAGTTTTGTTAAGGTCATACCTGGGACAAGACCTAAACTATGTATGTCTTTTCACACTACTTCTCCTATGGTCATTTTAGGCATGCACCTAGTTCTTTTAGTTCCTTCAATCTGAATCAGATCATTCCTCCTTATTGGTGCATCCCAAAGCCTCTGTTGAACATGGCCATGCAAGTTCAAACGACTTTATCGGGCTTTATCCTGAATTGGGGCAACTCCCAAATCAGCTCCAATATGGTCATGCCTTACTTTATTTTTAAGGAAGGAAGTCTAATGGAGAAACCACAAAGTCACCAAGAAAGAAAGAATTAGAACTAGAACCAGCACCAGCCAAAGGAGCTTGGGGAATGTTCTCTATTTTTTCAGATCTTCAGAAATCCGCTGCAGTTGCAGCCGAGGAGATTTCTCGAAATGTATTTCGTACTCAACTACCTCCTTGTCACCCGAATTTTTTATTTTTATTTTTAGTATCATCTTTATATGGTGATGTAGATATGCACCCATGGAGCAGCCCATACCCATTTGGATATCCAGTGAACGATGAACCGGACTCATATTGAGTCTTTGACCAGTAGGATCTTTTAGGATTTTATTTTTATTCTCCTGCAATCTTTTATTTCGGTAACTTAAGTAGGTGATAGCTACTAGGATTTAGTTTCCAAGTAATTTGAGTTTCCAAATTAGAGTACGTTTCCTTTTAATGTTGGGTTTCTTTTACTATTTAAATGCATGTAATCGTTTAATTAAAATATAGAATGATGAATTAAGTTTTGAGTGTTGAGAGCCTGAGGGCTGTGTGCGTGATTCTTTCCCCCCTTCTTAGTGCGATTTTTCCCCTCCCCTGCAACTCTGAAGACTCATCTCAGGGAATTCTTCCCTACCCCTACCCCTACCGGCCCTCCATCATATGGTTTTCATTACTGAAAATTGGGTTGGGTGAAGCTAATTTGAGTTCCTCGTTTTAAGTTTATGGCAAACTTTTCTCTTCTCTGGCCCACTTTTGTATGAGACTTGTGAATGCTTGAAATTCAGATCTGTTATTGGTTATGAGGTTGTGAAACTGTAGAAGTTTTAGCTACTCGAGTTGAATTCCTTTTTGATACTTCTGCTTTTATAGGTGAAAATGTATGTGATATTATCATGCCTGAAGTAATGTTGCTTAATTTGTTTTCACCCCATTTTGCTCTATTTGTGAAAAAAATGTGCTCGTGATCCTTCCAGCAGAGAATGAAGGCGGGGTTGCAGGGCTGAATGGGAGTGGTATTGCAGGGAAGGGAAAAGGTGACTACAGGGGAGGGAGGAAAGGGCAGTGGGGTGGCTAGCACATGGGATGGGTTTGCAAGGGAGGGTGGGACGGGGTTGTGGGAGGAACATAGGGCTGGGCGGGGGTGGGGTTGGTGGGGGTTGGTGGAGGGCCGGTAGGGAAAGGGAAAGAAACCTGAGTTGTCTCAGAGCTACAAGGGAGAGAGAGAGGAATCACACAAAGGGGGGGGGGGAGAGGAAGCTCGCACAAGCACACACTAGCGCAGACTCTTTACCAAAAACCAATCTCAATTCAGCTTTCAATCTGTCCAAAACTCTTGTCCATCGGTTACATATTTATAGGAGATAAAATCATCTCAAAATAGAAACCAAATAGAACCTACTCTACCAAGGAATAATCTCAAATTCAGAAACAAGTAAACTGACTCTACTCCTACTCTAAGTCCAAGGTCTACTTAAAATAAAAGATTACATAACATTCCAAAATAAATAGAACTTCCTAAAATCCTACTAGACAAAGACTCAAATGGGGATCCGGCTCAACTTTGTTTGGATACCAAGATGGGTTTGGATTGGTCCATAATTGTGCACCTGCATCAGGGGTTTCAGGGAACGGAAGGGGCGGGAACAGGGGAAGCGAGCAGGTTCATAGAAGGAGAAGATGAAGAAGACAAAGAGATGAGGAAGAAGAGAAACAATGAGTGGGTCCCACTTAGTTATGGCTTAAAGCGGGAAAAAAAAAAAGGGTTTAACGGAAGAGGTTGCTGGTCACATGTATGCTACGTGTCAACTAACAAACGTTGCAGGAGAGTAGTTATTCTCCAATGTCCAGGAGAGGATCAGGAATCCTAATGTTGTTATGTTAAGTGGAGTAATTATTGAGAAGTTATTGCTGGAGAAGTGATTGGTAGGGAGTATTCATTTCTCCTTCTTTTATATTGGGTTTTAAAAGATTATGCGTTTTGGGATGGAAGGCAAGGAAAATATGTTGAAGCTTGTGAGATTTTCTCCCATTCTTTGCAGCATGAGTGATTCCTTGTCAACCTTGAGTAAATCCAAGTTGGTGTGAAGTCAACCCACCCCCCCCCCTCTCTTTTCTACACCTTTCTCCTTGGGCTAGAATAGGACTGGTTCGTGGGTTGATGTGGATTCCCAGACCTATTTCACCATCTTTTGACTTAAAGCTTCAGGAAATTCAACTTTCCTCCACTAGCTTAAACTTGATTTATATCAATTTTCACACCAGTTCCAGTTTTTCCTACTTTTGGCTTAAATTACTTCCCCAAACACTAGGGGGATTCTTCAATTAACAGCAAGGAGGCACTGAGGACATATTTTTTGGAGTTTGGTAGGACTAAGCACTTGATCACAGCAATCCAACTCGCAGGACAACAAAGGAAGTAACTGACATATCATGTATTCTTTATTACATTTCCATGAATCCTCTAAATGAATTTTCTGCCATTGTATTTGGAATTTTCATCATTTATTGCTGCCGTTAGACCTGATTTCTGAATTTATTTTATGAATTTTGTGTTAGTAGACCTTCCCAAACCCAAATTCTCTCAATCCTTGGATAGTATTAGATTTCTCATACCTGCTCTGCACCAAAAATATTATCAAATATGGAAATTACGCTTTTCAAATAGATTCCTTAGCCCTATCATATTTTCCTATTAAGTAATTTAGTTGAAACGTGGAGTAAAATTTGATCACAAAATTTAGCACGTTCTTGAGTTAGTACACATTGTTAGCAATGATTAAAGAAATTTATATTTTATTTTGTTTTAATTTAATTTAATTTCCTTCCCTACGCTTTATTTCTAATCAGACAGAGCCCACATTAGAAAAAAGAAGAAGAAGAAGAAGAAGAAGAAGAAGACAGTAAGATAACCTAATTCAAGGGAAAGAACAGCAAATGAACAAAAGGAAAGAGCAAGACCTCATAGTGAATAAGATTGATGACATGATCTGGACGAGTTTCAACAGTCCCTTTCCGCAACCAATAAACATGTGGACCTCTATCTGACTTGTATATATGGTTAAGGCAACACTATAAGGTTGATGTTGTATTGGTCCATCCCTGCACTTTTTTATGACAAATATATATATATATATATGAGAGCTAAATTTTCAGATTGAACCACCAATTAAGGATATATAAAGCCCTGCCAATCTAAGAACGCAACCGCCAATCTCCAGCACTACTTTCTCTGCTTTTAAAAGGATATCTGACCGTGGGCTTCGCCCAATAGGCACCACTGGTGAATCCTGAATAGACACACCCAAAAATATTCATTAGAACTACCTTGTAACTATCAGGATATAATAAGCAATATAACAAAGAACTTTACATAAAAATTCTAAAGGTCGCTCACTACATAAATAAATAACAATCACTTTTTTCCGGGGTTCATTGATTCATTGTAAGATTTGAAAATACGACAGATTCTAATGTATAATGATTTATGAGACATTATACAGAACATTATAGAATAATCTATAATTTGTTGGAATAAACATCCCGTTGTGAGATTTTAAGCACCTCTACATGTAATAAAATTACTTTTGTTTTGTCATCATACACTGACCACAGAGACATCAACCTCTCCATCTTACTTTCTTTTACACTTTCCCAGAAACCCAACAACACACAATGGCTGGCTAAAACCTCCCAGATTCCCCCACCCAGGAAAAAACATGGCCATTGTAAACACTCCCAAAAGCAGATATTTGCATCAAAATAAATGATGAACAGACCTGTGCCTGCATGTGAGAGAAAATATTTTCCTAACTAACTCTGATGGTTTACATTTTCCAAAATCATAAAATTAATGATCACAACATATTGATCTGTTACTTAGCTATTTCCAATGTATCACGTATGACAAAATAAAAATTAATTGCTTGCCATTCATATGCTTTGAATATTTGATCATAACGAGAAACAACCTCATTAAGAATTAAAAAAAAAGCAATTTTTCAGTATCCAGTAAAAGAATGTAATATGAAATCAAATACCTCATCACATGGTCCATTATCATTGCGATCATATCGAGCAGAGCTTGATGTAAACAGGAAAGAGCCTTCACCATTCCAGTTTGATGAAGCCATCCTGCACATAATTCCACTATCAAATGCCAAAGGACATGCATTAAGGACAAATTGACCCAGGGGAAAAATATTTACTGAAAGTAGGCATCAAACCAGGATCTGGCTGTTCCAAACCACATAGTTTTACCTTAAATGCATTTGGCAGGGAGGGTGGAATTAAACAATAGGGTGCAGCACTCTTCCTTGATGCAGTTAAGATTATCCAATTGGGTCAATCAGGCCTGGAAAGACTTTGTTTTGGCCCATGGTTAGGTTCTGTGGACCTTAGGCTTCCAATTTTTGGGTTTATTGATGTGATAGACCTAAGTTATAAGCCCATTAAGTAGGCATAAAGTTAGTACACAGGCTTAGTAGTTAAGTGTTGAGTTAGATTGGAAAACTTAATAGCCATATAGAGTTTTGTTTTGAGCTTATTTACTTTGTTGAGTGTGACTAGGAGTCCTTTTATGAGTCAAATTAGGAATTTTAGAAGGTCATTATATATGTAATACACCCTCATCAATTAGATATGATTTGAGTAAAAAAAAAAAAAAAAAAAAAAATGAGTTTATTTTATGAGTTCTTGTGTTGTTGAGCAGTGCATACAGGATTGGTATCCCATACCCGATGTCTTCTCCTCTTCTTGAGGGTGTACCTCAGCACAACGGTAAGGTTGCTCCATTACGACCTAGTGGTCACAAGTTTGAGTCGGGAAACAGCCTCTCCACCAAGCAGGAGTAAGGTTGTATACATTATGACCCTCCCCAGACCCCGCAGTAGTGGGAGCCTCGTGGAGTGGGTACGCCTTTTTTTTCTTCTTTTTATGTTCTCTTCTTCTTCCCCAAGAATATCGATACCATCTCTCTTTCCTCCCTTTCCATCGATCTGATTTTTTTTTCTTAACAACACAATTGCCTCTGTTATCTAAGATCTGATCACAGATTTGATTATTGGGCCTGCTTGCATCTGAGATCCATAATCTGGATTTTTCAGAATGCATTACCCCTAGTGTCATGGAGCCAATCACAACAGCAAACAACTATGGAGTGTAAGAATCCCTAGAATTGTCTTCTAAGAAACAAGGTTTTTACGAGTTAGAATATTATCATATCAAGTTAAAGACACAAAAATATTAGGCTGAGGGTTGCAAAGTTTGAATCCGAAATCAGGGGTATCTTCCACTCTATCGTACCGAGTAACCAAATAGTAGCAATAAGGATCAACTTAAGCTTTCTAACCTAAGTTTACACTAGAACTATTGTTTCAGGTTTCAGGTTTCAGGTTTCAAAAGTTTGTTTAGTGAAAGCTAGCAAATCAAGTAGATAATGGAGGCTAGGGTACCCCGGCCCACATCTCCTTAAAATAAGAGCGATGAGAGTACCACCGTACTCTTACAGATGTGATAGAAAAACTTGAAACCTCTGAGAAGTGCATAGCGCAAAGTGAAAATCTTGAGAAAGTGAGACCCTTTAAGAGCCAGGTAATAGATCCTTCTTATAATCACTACTGACCAATAATTTGAAATTCAGTTATATAGTTTTGCTAGGGAGCCTTAATATCGTGGAGGATACTATTTCTTCTTTTTTATAATGTCTTTTGCTCCTGCCACTGCCCCAAGTTACATAACTTTGACCTGAACTCCAGGAAAGAGGGAGGCGGAGGTTCTTGCTTCTTTGTTTCAGAAAATTCACCAACCAGTTGAAAAAGAAATAGGCAGCCTTGGTTCAAATAACATTAAGAGAGATGCATACAACAATTTTGTCACATCTATTACGCAATTGAATGTATCCCTGAATGGTGGAGATATGCTTGTAACTAGGTGTGGGACAAATTCGTAGCAGAAGTGTACTAAAAAATAATCAGTATAGACATGTAAACATCAGTAAAGGAATTAGACCATGATATGTACAAATCCTGTCCATACCTTATATCACCAGCATAATCTGCAGTCCGGGATGGGGGAGCACAGAAAATAACATAAGGGAACCCATGAGTCGGTTTCACCTCCCTCAAGATTGGATTGATCCCAATTTTAATCAATTCGTCATGGTGATCTTTTGTCATCGTCTGTCCAAAAATGTAGCATCCTGGGTGTTCCTGTCCAAACAATAACATAAGCTTCATGGGATTCAAAAATTCAGATTGGAGGAGAAAAATCGATATATAACCAAAACCAAGTCCAAGTAAAATGTTGGGTTTTAAATCTTACTTCATAACTGGATATAGGGGGTATTACTCCCTTGTGTGAAATTGCGATTACCCACATCAACGATTGGGAGAGAGAGAGAGAGAGAAAGAGAGAGAGGAATTAATCAGTTGTTAGATAATATTTCAAAGGGAGAGGGATCTACACGCTGCTCATGTATATTGGCATCTCCACACCAACCCAATGGGCACACGGGAGGGAGTGCCTCATGATTCATATACAGCCCACTTGGTCAGAGAGGAGATTGTGAGTGTGTTAAGGATGAGAGAGAGTGTAAGAATGTGTGTACTACCGGGAGTGCGTAATGTGGTTCTAATATAGAAAAATATCGAGTAATAGTGTCTTTGAAGGCTGCATTACCCATCAAGACACCACATGTCGTACATATATACAAAAAATTAGGGAACCTAAAATAAAAGAAGCTTTAAGGATGATGAAAGTAGGAAAGGCACCAAGTCTAGATAGGGTCCCCATAGAAGTGTGGAAGAGCTTAGGAATCTATGGATTATCTTGGCTAATCAAGTTGTTTAATAAGATTGTGAACATAAGGAAAATGTCAGATGAATGGACGAGAAACACTATGGTTCTAATTTACACAAAAGAATGTGATATTCAGAGCTACAATAACTATAGAGGCATAAAACTAATGTCATACTATGAAATTTAGGAGAGGGTTATTGGAACTTGCCTGAAACAAGAAACTACTATTATGGAGAACCAATTTAGTTTTTTTCCAGGAAGATCCACGATAAAAGCTATTTATTTACTTAGGAAACTCATGGAAAGATTTAGATAAGTCCCCATAGAGTTAATTTGGCAGATACTAGAGAAGAGAAGTGTTTCAAGTAAAATATGTGGACATAGTTAAAGATATATTTAATGGTGTGGTGACTAGTGTAAGAACTAGGGGGGATCAAGATAGTGAATTTCCAATTACAATTGGATTACATCAAGGATCAACTTGAAGTCCTTATTTGTTTGCTCTAAATTATAGATGATTTAACTAAAGATATCCAAGATCAGGTTTTCAGTGTATGCTTTTTTTCCGATGATATAGTTTTGGTGGATAATTGGTGGGGAAAGACATGCATGGTTTAGGCCTTGTATCAAGTATGACCTCGAATAAAGATGATTGGAAGGTAAAGATCCATATAGCCAAACTCATTTAGTTGGGATACATCTGAGTTGTGGTTGTTGTTGTAAAAACATTTAAAATACAACACCCTTCAATATCCAATTATCGCACATGCAACCAGATTAAAAAAATAAAAAATGCAAGAGATCACAGCCTGATCATGTTGCCCCTCCACCTGCACCGGTCGAACATGAATGGGATATTTTATTGAAAGGGAAAAAGAACTCTGTCCGGGAGCGTAGCCTATGTGTGGAAGGAAAGAGATAAACACAGGAGCTCTGCCGGGCAGAGAACTACTTCACCTTTTGAAGTTATCTTCCGAAATCGGAGTAGGAATACCTTCTGCCATTGTTCTGCAATAAGTCGCCCAAGAACACCGGGGCCAACGATGAGTAAGTCCTTCTCCCCCACCAAACCTGCAGATGAATCCTCCAATCCTTCATTTACGATGCCTGAATCAACCAGTTACTTGGTTTCACCGATTTTACACGAACTAAAACTATAATGCACAACATTACATGACAATTTGAGCATTCAGATTTCAGAAATACTGACCATCAGTTGCTGATAATGAAGAAGACGCAGAAACCTGCAGAGACGTCGCCATTAAAGAATTACTTCGTTTCGTCCCGTAATAAGGGTTTCTGAAGAGCGGAATTGAGAGACTTCGGTGTGCCCAGTGAAGAGAAGGAGATGAGCTACCTTGCTTTGAGAAGCTTCTTCTTCCTATGTGAGGTAGAGTGACTGTAACGATGGTTCCCATAAAAAAAATCTCGAGCCAAAAGACAAAACACCTCTGGGGATTGGTTTACTGTGTTTTCTTGGGGTTCGGCCTTTAAACGGACTCCAGTCGGGTTAACTACCCCCATCCCAACCCAATGGAACCGGGCAGGATACCCGTGTCAGTGAACGCACCCATTACTACTGGGGTTCAAGATATCTGAATCGGCATAGGTTATGGGTATAGGTATTGGTATCGGTGATTGTCTCAGGTCCAAGGATTTAGGGTACGGTATGCCGACCGAGCCGATCAGATCTGGCCGATCGGATCAGTGGGTAACGGTTGATTTTTCCCTTAATTTTAATAAAAAGTATTAATTTTTTTACTAACTTATCCCTGAAACTATCCGGATAATCGATCTGGATCGGTCAGGATCAGGGATTGGTCTCAACGGATACCAATTTGATACGGTTGATCCCAGACCAATACTTGAAATCATGATTCAGGTCATATTGGGCACCAATTAAAAAGGGCAAGAGAATGCTATTCATGGGTGCAGACACACGTCAATGGAACGTGAGCGAACATTTTCGACATGGGGTAGGAGCCAAACCTTGGCAAAATCAAAATCAACTAGGTTTGATGAGGGATCAATCAATGCTAGGCTGGGCTGGGCTAAGATAGCCTGACCTCAAAGCCAGGTTAGGCTTCAGCTGACTTAAGAGAACTCCCTGTCTCACCCCGTGTGCATGTATAGAGAAGAGGTAGATTAGGTGGCTTTAGTTGGCTTTGAATTTGTTTACGAGTGCCTTTCCAAGGATCCAACACCTCTCCAACATACCCGATGTCCAAATGTGTATCGGACGACTAGGAGACCCGGGCAAGCACCCCTAGGTCCTCCCAACCGGGCCAATGGCCGGCTGGGGCGTTGGAGAGGCTAATCCAACAAGTACATAGAATACAATTTGTCCGAAGGCTAGCCCTCTTGATGATGAAGGTTGTTAAATTCTTCAATCTCTATGATGCTACAAATATTAGATACAATTTAATAGAAAGGTTGTACCAAAAAGACTTTTTTTTTTTTTTGGTTCTGTTTGTTTGGAAAGTTTTCCTATATCCGATGACCGAAGATTTAACTACCATCTTAGGGTTATCAATGTTCGACCCCAAATGACAGCTGCCTAGTGTGGTTTGGCGAAGCTATGGTGAGCTAAGTCCATGCTCATCACGAGGTCTTAAGTTCATGCCTCCTGGCTATTACCTCCGCCCCTGTCTATATAGTAAATGTAGGTACTAATAAAAAAAAAATGTCCAACCTCCTATAAGACGAAGTCAATAATGCCCCCTTACCATGAATTCAGTCATTTTTTTTTGTTTTTTTTGGTACAACTCTACAATTTTAGGCTTTCACATCTTCTGCAACCGTTGCAATGCTACAGTGAGCATCCAGCAACTAGAAACCCCTTAGTAGGGATGTCGAAACCTAGCCCAAACCGATAAAATCAATCGAAACCGATCGATAAAACCTGAATCGAACCAAACTGATCCTTATTTGATTGGTTTTGGACTAAAGTATGTTGGGACCGACTGAAAATCGGTCCAATCCAAACCGAATGAAACCGATAAAAAAAAAT
>NC_056568.1:26785595-26879514 GCF_013358625.1 Macadamia integrifolia
GGTCTCCCTCATTCCTAGATTGAAACCGATTTAACCCGACCAAAACCAAATCGTCCAATTGATACCCCTACCCCTTAGGGTGTGTGTCTGGGTCACTGTTAGCAAAAACGCGTTTAAAACGCGGTTGCCCTTTTGTACATTTAAAACTTGTTTTCTCGTATGCTACTATACAACGTGGGAAAAAAAGGGAACAACTAGAAAATCCTTTTAAACGGCCGTTTTAAACTCCTACCCATATTTTAAGGGTAAAATTGAAATTTGTCATATTCATTAAATTTGTATTTTATTTTATTATTATTTTTTTTTTCACTTTTTCCCCACCCGCCCAGCCCAAGTTCCCATCCTCTCATCTTCTACTCCTCTCCTAAGTGAACTAAAGTGTTGATTCTGTTGAACTTAGCCGCTGAAGTGCTAAACTGCTAAGCTCGCTACTCACCTTCTCTCTTCAGGAGGTGAACTTCCATTCAATTGTTTAGACATCTTGGATGACATGTAAGGAGTTTTTTTATATTTGGACATTTTTTTTTTTAATTATGGTGCATTAATTTTTAATTTAGAATTTACATTAGATGTTATATTTTGGATGATATATGCATGAATGTTTGATGTTGCTGTACTTTAGAACTTTAGATGCAGGTATACAGATAATAATCTCTCAAATTACATGAGTATACTGTTACTTGTACCATTCGTTTCCATCCGTTTGCCATTCCCTTTTTTTTACTTTTTTTTTACCGTGCCATTTGTTGTTTTTATTTGTTTAAAACCCATACCGTACATCTCTATTTTTTTGCCGTTCATGTTTTGACTAACAATGATCTAGGTACTCTTAGCCATTGAATGCTCACTACAACGACACAACGGTTACAATGATTATGAACTAACAATTTTAGGTAATAAAATATAAAATTTTGTTTGAATTCTTAATAATAAGAACCCAATTTAATTTTTCAAGATACATAAGTTAAACGTTGAGGCGATTGTGACTACAAAATAAATAATTAGATTCCGTGGTGTTATTTGCATGCATTGAATGTTACTGTCTGTGTTTTTTGGTAAGACATTGAATATTAATTATTCATATGTCGCGTGTATTGTATGTATTGCATGTTGTATGGGGCCCATTGACATTCCCATGATATAGTAATGGCATCCAATGGCAAGTCTTTTCTATCAATCCAAAACAAAAAGCATCACATATAGTTATTTATTTTATTTTATTGGGTGTAGGGTGGCCCACTATTGGGGATACCCTTATTCAAAGCATGAGAGGAAGGGACCATATTGTTAACTACGGACTGCATTTGCTATAGGCTTTTAGCTACATCACCAAGAGAGAGAGAGAGAGAGAGAGAGAGAGAGAGAGAGAGAGAGAGAGTGGGGAGTGGGGAGTGGGGAGTGGGGAGTGGGGAGGAAGGAGGAAGTGTGAAAAATCTTCACCAACCGCTGTATCATTGAGTGAGCATTGGGTGGTTGGGGGCCCCTTGAAACGCATGCCCATATGAATTCAATTGTGCGATACTTATTGCACATCATCATTCGTTATAGAGGATGTGAACTCAGGGGAGGAATGCCTTATTGCAGAAGGTGAAAAGGGGAGAATCAAAACCATGACCTCTCAGGAGTCTACATATAATTGACAAGACGTCAACCAACTAATCAAACGATCATTTTTGTATGTGGTAAGTTAATGAAACAAATCTTAATCAAAATTATGTTATTTTGTAGAAATAAAAACTTAAGTAATCACCATTCCATACTTAATGAAGCACTTTGATGATTGGAAAATCCACAGAACATCTAAAGAATAAAGTTTTACGTCATTAGTAAATAAGAAATAAGGGTTCCAACAATAGGGTTTCAAAAACTGGATTAGGTTGGAATTGGCTGAGGTTGATCCCAGTTTTGTCTGATTCCTTTTCAAGAACTAGGGTTAGGGCATGATCTTTATCAATTCTTCATGGATTTCAATCTGGTCCAAATCAAGATTGGTTGGACCAATTTGGATCACGATTTTGGATTTTGAAGGTCCACAAAACTTAAGCTAAACACTAAAAATCTAAAACCACATTCTTCCTGGCATTATTGCGTATAAATATGATAAATTTACTCTCGTATAATGTATTTGGACATAATAACGTTCAGATAAATGTTTAATTAAAAACGAAAACTAAAATATATTATCTTATGTGTGCTTTTTAAAACAACTCCGTAAGATATTTAAAACTGTTTATGTGATCACACAATTAGGTTGACTTTTGACCAAACAAATTAAATGCATAGCTTAAGAGACCTTTAATGAAATTTGGTCTTGACTCTTGATCTTCTTCCTACCAAACACGTCTCCTAATAAGTGGTCCAACCATATCATAACAATAAGTTATTGTGACATTAGGACCAAATATATTTCTTCATTAATATTTTTCCCTTTTTTTTTAATAAGAAATTTGTATGCCTTTTTTAGATGACTTACCTGACCTAATGTTACTAATTCTCACATTAAAATGTTTCCATTTTATATGGTGCATTCGTGTGTGATCGTTAAGTACAATGAGAATGATAATTAAATGAAGTAGTTGGTACATCAACATCCAAACCCACCTTTAATTGCTTATTAAACCAGCCTCATATATAATTATGAGGAAAGAAGTACCACTAGGACAATGTGTGGATCTTTTCCCATGTTTTCTTACATCTTGACTGTACGAGACTCTTTTCTACCAGAAAAAAAGACCATACGAGACTCTTAAATCAACACGCTATCTCTGTATCTCACCTTGTTGATTATGTGAGTTTTTTCGTTGATAGATAATTTTTCATAATATGATTGGGGTGGTGTAGGAAAGTCACCCCACACTGGTGGCATTGCTAATATGGCTTTAATTAAGTGAACTAATATCTTAATGGGGTCAAATTGAATTTGTTTTGGATCAGTCAAAACTGATCTGATCAATGAACCATACACCCAGTGTGGATTAGCCACTCAGAAATGGCAGGAATTGGGGTTTTATTGATTCGAATCGATCAATTCATTTGATTCATTTTGGTTTTTAAACAGTCATGTGAACTCTTTTACAAATTTTTTTGTAAGGATAAGCATTATTGGGCTGTCAAGATAAAGGATTGTTCTTAAATGATAACGATAAAGAGTTTGAAACTTGAAATTAGGGATTGGATTAATCCTTATCGATTTCAATATGGATCAAATTGAATTGGTTCCGAAGCCTTAGATTTGGCTCCTCATTTTTAAGCCAACGATCTGGTCTCAAAAACCCTAAAAAGATCACTCTTGAACAATCAGAATTAACATTAGTCATGTCTAATTCCAAATTGAAATAGCCGAAGAGAAGAAGTTCGCCTACACCTGCACATGGCCAATGACAAGACATATAAGGGCATCATAAGGAGGGATTTTTCATTTTGTAGGGGGGCAATGTGGTCATTTAATCCATAAATGGTTTATTATAATTTTGTAGGAAAAAAGGCGATCTTAATTCATATTGCATATACTATGGTCCCCCTTGTATTATTTGAAGGATTTTCATTTTTATGGGGGTAAAATGGTCATTTCGTCCCTCACTATGTGTAGATGTAGAAACCACACCGTCTTCTATTTATTAATTTTTTTTTTTTTTATTAAAAAATTTTGAAGTGGGAAGAAAAGTAAGATTGAAAGGTCTCCTAAATTTATAATCAGAAAATCGATATGACAACATTCATCTTTCCACATCACCACGTTCTGCCCCTTTGTCGGTTTCCATGGTGGTGGGGTCCACTACGTTCATCTTCGTTAGAGCTGTGGCCCTTCATTCCACCAATGATTTTATGCCACTTAGGCCATACGTGGAATGGCACTTTCGTAATTCTCAACTGAGTTTTGGATGACATGGCATGGCCAAGTGGTCGAGTACAGGTCGGCCGTGAGCGAAATATACGAGTGGTCATGGGGTGTGATTTGGAAGGGAGAGAAAAGAGAGAGAGAGAGGGAGAGAGAGAGAGAGAGAGAGAGAGAGAGAGAGAGAGAGAGAGAGAGATCTGTGCTTTGATTTGACTGGAGATCGAGGATTGAGAAGTGAGAATATCGGAATTCGGGGAAACAAAAACAATATATTTCGTCTAATCGTCTCTATCCGTTTGTGGGAGAGTCAAAAAAGCGGAGACCACGCAGAAAGAGTTAGGAAGACAGCTTGGATTTCTTTCTTTTGGTGAGAGAAGATCTAGTGAGACGAGACTGAGATCGAACGAAGCAGCTCTATCTCTCACAGGCTTAGTCTGCAACTTTAATGGCGGATCGTCAATCACCAGAAAGTTAGTTTTATTTTTATTTTTTAGATTACTGTTGAGCCTTTCCTTTTTTTTTTTTTTTTTTTTGGGGCTTAGCTGGTTGTTGACTGCCATTAATCGTGGCAACTTCGAATGATTACAGATTTTGCTTTGTCGGAGAAAAGTTTGGGGTTACTGGATTAGGGTTTATGGTTCGCGCCTTCTTCTTTTTAGCTTCAGTATGATTTGGACGATCGGAGCAGATCTATAGGGTTCTGAGTTGGATGAGGAGGTGGTTGGGGGATGTTCGGGACGGAATGGATGGGGGGGACGAGAGTGGAATATGTTGAGACATGAGGGTTCGGTATAAGAGAAATGGGGTGTGTGTTTGGAAGAGCGGTTTCGTCCGGGGTTGGTTCGGAGGTGAGGGAGAAGGAGAAGGAGAAGGAGGTTGAGCAGGAGAAGGAAAGGAACTTGTCTGTTCCATCGGGGAGGAAATTGCAGGTTACGGTGTCAAAGATCGAGACCACTGAGGTTCAGAACGGGGAGAACCAGCAAGAGGAGAAGCAGGATGGGAGTCACCGATCACGTGGAGAAAGGAGAAGGTCGAAACCTAATCCGAGACTCGGTAACCCACCTAAGCATGTGCATGGGGAGCAGGTCGCTGCTGGGTGGCCATCTTGGCTCTCTGCTGTTGCTGGCGAGGCGATTAAGGGTTGGACTCCTCGTCGGGCTGATACCTTCGAAAAGCTGGATAAGGTAAGTCAGTTGCTGTCCCCAGTCTTCTCCCAAGAAAAAAATAAAACTGAAAATCATCTGGTCTTGTTTCTAATTGTTTTGCCTGATTCTTCGATTTCTTAGATTGGGCAAGGAACTTATAGCAACGTATACAAAGCTAGAGATAATTTGACGGGGAAAATTGTTGCACTAAAGAAGGTCAGGTTCGACAATCTGGAGCCTGAAAGTGTGAAGTTTATGGCTAGAGAAATTCTAATCCTTCGGCGACTTGATCATCCTAATGTTGTGAAGTTGGAGGGTTTGGTGACATCAAGGATGTCCTGTAGTTTGTACCTTGTATTTGAATACATGGACCATGATTTGGCTGGTCTCGCTGCAAGCCAAGGAATCAAGTTCACAGAACCGCAGGTTTGCTTCTCTTTTCTTGAAGGAGATAATACTACTGTACATCCTGCATTTGCTTTGATCCTTAGTTGTGATGGTTTTGTTACTGCCATACCCTCTGTTTGCTTACTTTGTGTCATCTGGAATGGCAGGTGAAATGCTATATGCACCAGCTATTGTCAGGACTTGAGCACTGTCACAACCGTGGTGTATTACACCGTGACATTAAAGGGTCCAATCTCCTTATTGACGATGGAGGAGTACTTAAAATAGCTGATTTTGGGCTGGCATCTTTCTTTGATCCCAACCACAAGCACCCCATGACTAGTCGGGTCGTCACACTGTGGTATCGACCACCTGAACTTCTTCTAGGGGCTACTGATTATGGTGTAGGTGTGGATCTCTGGAGTGCAGGCTGCATTCTAGCTGAGCTGTTGGCTGGGAAGCCGATCATGCCAGGGCGTACAGAGGTAATTTTGGTGCTTGCACTACCTCAAACGGTAGTGTGTTTTTATAATTCTATATCCTATATTTTCCAAAAGTTCCTTTTCGAATCACATTGGGAGGTATTAGATGTTGCAACTCCATGTTGGGAGACTTGAAGTTGTATTGGTCTATGTTTTTGATTTTAGAGGACACTCCTCTCCCCAGTAACCACCCACCTCCCCTCTTGAAAAAAAAAAAAAAAATCCGTGTTTCTACTAACTTATCTTCTTATTGCGTTCTTCATTTGTTACCCAAAAAAAATAAAAGCATACCCCAATTATTGTGTGATATGCCTAGTAGTGCATATCACACACTAAACTTGGCAGAATCATGCTCAACGGAGAAGATATCCAAAAGAGCCGTGCAACCTTGATGAGATGGGGGAACAATTAAATAAAAAGTTTTATCTTTTCTTTTTTCTTTTTCACGATTGAGTTGTGACAGGCACAACTCGAAGGAACCATTGAAGTCTGACCATAAAAATGAAATGTGCAAGAATCCTTCCACATAATTTTCGTGTTACATTGGAGGAAACAAATTATTGACAACTCTTTATCTGGATTTTGATCTTCGAGTAAATAATCAAGTTAATCAGTCAATGCAGGGTTATGTATTTATTGTTTCAAATGTATGTTATATGATAAGAAGATCTAAAGTCATTATTGTTGGACTTGGAGCTCAATGCTTTTGACAACCAGCACTGGGTTTTGTGTCTTGTTTGTAATGAATGTGCTTCTTTCCTTGATGTTAGCATTTATCTGTAGATTGAGGATACTATTAATATCTTAATTGTCATTGACCTTTTCTCTTCTGATATTTAGGTCGAGCAACTGCACAAAATTTTCAAGCTATGTGGCTCTCCTTCTGACGAGTATTGGAAAAAGTCAAAGTTGCCCCATGCAACCATATTTAAGCCCCAACAACCATACAAAAGATGTATAGCAGAGACTTTTAAGGACTTTCCACCATCATCTCTCCCTCTAATTGAAACTCTTCTTGCAATTGACCCGGCTGAACGGTTAACTGCCACGGATGCATTGCAGAGTGAGGTAAGTTTCCATTTTGTTTCATTTACTTCTTAGTTTGCTTTTCTATTATGGTGATGCTGCAAAACAGCATCTAGCATGGATAGTTTTGTAGTATCTCCCTTTCTGTAAGCTAGGCTGTGTCAATCACATATCTTGTGGTGTAACTGCATGTTTTCCTTGATTAATCTTTGAGCTGTTGGAAAGTCGATTATGAATGTTTGTATTTTCCAAATTTCTGTAGTTCATTTGTTTTTGTCCTGGTCTTGATGGGAATGCAAGAGACTTTTTTTTTTTTGGGTGGGGGGGTTGGGTGGGGGATACCTTGCAAGAGACTTGTTTGATCATGACCCATATGTATGGTCTGGAAGCATATGTTCCATTATTGGAGTGTGTAGTGCATACATCTATGTGCTGTGGGAAGGCAATGCTTAGCCATCTAGGGTCTTTCTTGGGTCCAAGGTGACAACATGCCTTGTTGACACTACACGAGTTTACGCAGATTTATGTTCATTGTTCAATATGCTTATATAATATCTTATACTTTGTTTATTTTATGTTATATATATAGAAAGGTGTGCATGAGGCTCCTGCCACTGTGGGTCTGGGGAGGGTCATAATTTATGCAGCCTTACCCCTGCTTCTCGGAGAGGTGTTTCCCGACTCGAACCCGTTCCCACTAGGTTGCAATGGAGCAATCTTGCGGTTGCACCGAGGTCCACTCTCTATATACATTACTAGTGTAATTATATCATATTGCATTGATATAGCTTCATGTTGCATATAAGCATAATTGTATAAACTTATCATTGGTTATATTATATATATATATATATATTTATATTCATATTGCACCCTAGGCATGTGCCTTGTCACCTAGGTGCCTCTCCAGTGCCTTGGGTTCAATTAAAAATATCCAAAAAACTGCCACAGAATATTGGTGAAATTTTTTTGGATTCTTGAACTAAGGGAAGTCGAGCCACTAATGAAGGTTGTGGAAACCAACAAATTCATCTCTCGTATAGGCCAGATTTGATTCTTTTGCACTCAATTCTCCTCAGTGATAGATTTGAGGTCCCAGGTACTTAAAATTGATCCTGCAATATTTGGGCTTAGATAACCCACTCTGGTGTGTATGTTGATGGATGGAGCCTGGTACTTTATTGCAAATAGATTCTTTGGAGGATCTTGTAGGAAGTTTTCTCCCCTCCTCATTTTTCCTTTCTTGGGTAAGTAATAAATTTATGCGAAAAAGAATGCTGCTCGGTAGCATCCTCTTGCACCCTCTCACATGGGGCAGTGAAATGACAACCCTGTCCCTCCCCTTGGATGCCCGTGCGCGCTCTTCCATTGGCTCCCCTTGATGGTGCTGGTGTCATGCAGCCTAGCAGCAAACCCCTTCCCTAAATTTATTGATAGAAATAGAATAGTGTACAGCAATAACGAGGGAAGGATCAGAATCTCCTTAGCCAGTAACCATAAAAAGAGACTATAAGAGCTGAACCAACACAAACTCCAACAAATTCTTGGCCTAACAACACGTTGCCAAGCAGGAACATCGGCTGCTTGATTAGATGATCATAGACCCCAGTGAAATGAGACCGAAATGTGGGAGATCAAATGACAAATCTGATGAGCAATGTGAGAAAATCCACATGGCTCCCAGGCTCATACACTGTATCAAAAAGATATATTTACCCACTAGAAAAGAAGGAAGAATTCCATTTGCACATGCCATCTTTCTCTGGACAAGCCAATCACCTCGCCAAATCGCCTTCTACCATGAAATATGTGATTTTCTCTATTTGCCAGCTTTAGACCAGTGCAAAGCAAAAGTATTTTGTCCTTAACAGAGTCACCTCAACAGTTGGTCCAGAATATACATGCAGAATGGAGATATCTCTTAGAAACCCACCTATGCCTGAGGTGCTAGGGTTGCCAAGGAAGGAGACGCCAGCAGAGTTAATTTGACCAAACCCTTTGTGGTGGTGGTTTGGGGGGGGGGGGTTCGGGATCGATTCATGCATAACTCTGAGCAGAATATTCCCTGTTATTTCATCCTTAAAAACTGAAACCTATTAAATTGTAAGTCGCTCTTGCTAATTTTTTTATGCAGTACAAGGTCAGCATAGAAAGAAGAAGGCCCGGCCCAGTCATGCCTCTACTAACCCCATGGTTCAATTTAAAATCAGGCCTATGTGGCCCACCTATAAATCTATAATATGGTCTGCGCATCTAGAAATTGATGAAGAGCAGAGGTCCTTTGGCTGAAGATTTGATTATATTTGGTTTGACTATTTTGATTAGAGTTGATTAAGTTTCTATTTCTTTGTTTTTGTTCTTTTATTTAAGCATTGTACTACTATAATGGAGGAGGGGATGGAATGAATGAAACCTTGGCTTATGCCTTTTGAGTGTTCTGTGGTGATTCAGAACTTGTCATTGTGGTGATGCAGAGACAACTCTGTTGTGGTGAATCAACAAGTTGGGTGTGGTGGTGATTCCATTCCTGCAGGTCAGGTGGTAGTATAGAAACAATATTGGAAGGGATTCTCAGCATAGTTACTGCTTTTCTGGGAGTTGTGAACTGTCGTGTTTTGATTTTCCTGGAAATTGTGCTTTTAGTCAGAAATAACACAAAATAATGAAAACAAACCTGGTTGTATGACTGGATTCTGCTTCTGCTAATATAATATTTGACTTAAAGTTATATCTCTGTGGTTCAAATGAGGAAACTGAGTTCCATCTCTACGTTGACAGAGATTTGTTCTTGAAATCCAGTCAAAATGATGATATGAATTTCAAATCCCATTCTACTGTGTTTTCTGTGAATATTGTCCCTTCAGTGACCCACTTGTTTTTTGTTTTGTAGTTCTTCACAACCAAACCTTATGCATGTGACCCTTCAAGCCTTCCAAAATATCCTCCAAGCAAGGAGATGGATGCTAAACTGCGGGATGAAGAAGCTAGAAGGTTAGTGGTGTACAAAATCCAAAGAGAAAGTGTCTTAAAAATTCGCCATGCAATATATAGGCTAAAACTTATATAATGTGGCTCTAATGTTTCTTTTTATTTCTCGATATATAATGATAGCTTTTTTTGGATAAAGCTTTCCCTTGGAACTGACTAGTTGCTTTCTAATTCATTTGTGATATCTATTTGCCTGACATGATTATCAAATTTTGAGATTCGATTGCAGTTAGCTTTTTCCCATACTGATGCTTTGTCATTTACTTTACTTGACCAAGGTGGTTGTTTTCCTGATCTTGGTTGTATCTATTAATGCGCATCATCGAATCCCCAATATGTTATGTTAACTTTAAAATTTGCTCCTTCTATGGCCCTTTTTCTTTGCTACGCTCCAAGTAATCAAATCCTTTTAGATTACTTGTTCTGGATTATTTCTAGGTTGCACATTACCTTCTAGCATTCCCTTCACCTCATAATGGTACTTTGAAACAGAATGGGGGAAAACGCTTTTCTTAATATAATTTAATATATGCTTCCAGTTGAATTATTTCTCATGGGTGGGAATAGATGTGGATACTCTTTGTTATTTGATAAATTCCATTCTATATCTGAAACATGAAATTGAATATTTTGAATAATTATGAATAAATGGAAAGTGCTGGTTGTATCTCATGAAAGTGATCCCCCCCCCCCCCGGGGGATTAACCATTGCATTCCATATTTTCTAAATAAAATTTCTGTTCATATGAGGAAATATGCCTCAGTTACATGGTCTATCATTGCATATAGGTTTTTAAGAGCATCATGACATGTATCTGTGGGGAGGTGAAGTAAAGACCTATATTGAGGGCTTCTCTTTGGGGTTGCATTCTCCAGGCTCTTGGCCTTTCGCAGGATTGCATGAATTGATACGTACACTACTTATGCTTGTTTTTATGAACAGTGACCTGATTCTAGGATCAATGTTGTTTAGGTTGAGAGCTGCTGCCAAAGGCAATGGTGATGGTGTGAAGAAAACCCGTGCACGAGATAGAGCTGTCAGAGCATATCCTGCTCCAGAAGCCAATGCTGAGCTTCAAGCCAATCTTGATGTATGTCAGCTATACTGTTTTTTCCAACTGTCATTTCTTTTTTATCTTTATGTTATGGTTTGGTAAATATCTCTGTGGATTTGTTGAAGAAACAAATACTGTTGGCTTTATGATTTTATTTTTCTGAGAAAAGAATGTGTGGAAGATAGTTTTAACTAATAATGATTATTGAGGATGCGAGCATCTGGGGTGAGATTTAAATTACCATAGCCAGACATTCGGTTATTGGTGCAGTCCTGGGGTTCAAAAACCCTATTTGAGTTTGCTGTGGGCCCAATAGAATAATAGGAAACTCAATTTAAGTGTATAATGGCAAAATAGCAAATATTCCTAGGCTTAGTAGCGGGTGACAGTCTTGTAATTAACCATATGGGCGTACTGTCTTCAATTTCTAACCCAAGACCAGAGGTGCCAAACAGTGGCACTTTGTAAGAGAGAACTCCTTTGTAGCTTCTCTGTTGGCTACTTGGCTCCAACAGTCAATATCTCTTGAATGCACACCAATAGCAATCTAAATGATGAACAGAAGAGAGGTAGTTGAGGACTGAAAATAAACCTGTGGTAAGTAAAGGAACCAGATCTGACCAAAGGCATGAAGTTCACAGCTACAACGAAGTTTGGATCTTTGGTTCAGCCAGATGAGTAGCCCTAAGGTAATAATCCAATCCCCAAATTTCTGGTCAAACCGATTACCCACTAGAGAGTTCGAAGCAACTCTTCACATCCAGTATTACTGCCTGTTGCAGGAACAGAAAGCAAACAGAACAGTAATATGATAGGCGAAAAGAATAAAAGAAGAATAAGAAGTAACAGAAGAAGGAAGAGGAGGGGAAAACCAGAGGAGAATAATGTAATAAGGAAGAAAACTCATCAAGAATGATAAGGAGTTGGTCAAAAGAGGGGAGAGGGAGAAAACCTTGCAACCAGCAGTCATGGCACACCCACAGAAGCAAACTCAATAGTCTTCTCTAGTCCAATCTGTCCAATCTGTTTAGTTGATGAGTACATCCCAATATATCAGGGACTTACCCGATGCACGAGGCTCCCGCATGTGCGAAGTCTAGGGGGGGTGAGAACTATGCAGCCTTACCGCAAGAATGTCGAGAGGCTGTTTCGACCACTAGACCACCAGGTCGCAACATTTGTTCCTTTATTGTTGGACTAATTTGAGCTCAAACTCTATCTTCTATTTCCTACTTAATTTAATCCCAAACAAAATAAAATAAAATTACAAGATTAACCCCAAAACAATCAAAAAAGACGCTACCAGCATTTCTTAGACCAAAACCCCAAGTTAGCTCGGTTCCGTTTGGGTTTGGGTTTCCAATCCTGTCATATCAGTCCAACCACTCTGGAGACATTTCATCAACTCTCCTCAGAATAGAACTTGACTTCGTTGAGTTTGGATGAGGACCAACGATAACATATTTGCATATCCACAGTGTTTCGCCTTTGTATCAAATACCACGGCAGTCCAAGAAGAATATGACACACCTTTAGAGCATGGAAATAAATCTTGGTCAAAACTGACAGAGTTCTCCTAGTTGTCTTGGTTTCGAGCATGGGAAAAACGAAACCCAGTGAAGGCCCAGGGTCAAGACATCAAAATGAGATCCGACACGTCTTGGTTTCGGGCCTGATAGAAATTAGGTTTGAAACCAAGATCTTGATCTATGCTTCAAAGGGAGGACGTTACATTGTACTGTATTCACGAACCCACTAATAAGTATGTGGGCAAACACACCTATCAATAATCTTGAGATTCGTGTCGTTCACCTATGCAATTTTGTAGGGGATTTGGATGTGGCTCTATTTGCAACTCATGTTTACGAGCAACATCTTCAGAGGTGATATTAGTGCAAATATCTCCATCAATCACCATGCTACATAATTGGTTGTCTGCACTTCACTTAGGTTTGGAAGATATTGTTGGGCACCAATTTTCATCCTCCGACCTTGTTAGCTTGTTTGGTTGTGAAGACGTCATAGATGAGCCTCTAGCCTGTGGCTTGCTGAATAACTTTACCTGGGGAGAAGAATGTTGTTGACTGGAACTATCACCCCTAGGAAAAGTGTCTACCTGATGCTACTTGTATTGTGTCCTCTATTATAGACAATCTATTGGATGCTAGTGTAGCACTGTAGCACTGATATGAGGATGCGAGCCATTGTGAACTTGTGCCACCAATACCTCCTCATTCCACTCAAAATCAGATCGAGCGGCTAAGTAATAAAATCTGGCCGCATACTCCTTAACTGTCATGTTATCCTGTCTCAGTTGTGCGAACTTGAGGTGCATACGTTGCTTGTAGTTGGGGGCCGGCAAGAATCTCGGTTTAATGGCTTTGCTTATTAGTCATCTCAGCCCAATTAGTGACTAACCTGATGCCTTGAGTCTGATTTTGCTGCTGTTGTTGCTGTTGCTGCTTGATCCAGCAAACTCGTGCTTGCCCTTCAATTTAGCCTCTTGAAATAGAATCTTTCTGGCCTCAGTCATCCCATACCATCTGAAGATCTCCAAACTATGACTCCTATCTAGATAATGCTCTGGATTATTGTCTCTGTAGAAATCAAGGACACCTAATTTGGCTCCTCTTTCAGCTCCATAGGGAGCACTATCAAAAGGTCAGCGAGCCCTATATGGTGGTGTATAGTGTGGCAGTGGCAGTGGCGGTGGTGTATAATGTGGCAGCGGCGGTGGTGGTTGACAGCCCTTTATATAGTTGCTGGGACACAAAATTGAAAGAACTTGCTAAAAGCAACTGGTGAACAGTGGGCTGGAATCAGAAATTCTGCCAAACCCATGAATCATTAAGCTACTTATAATTAATTACGATACCTACACCTTCAACTTCAACTAAATCATACTTCCAACTACTTAAACCTGTCCTAGAGGTGCTACTCCGGCCAGGCGGGACTGGGTTGGTGTCAACTCTAGCCCCAGCCAAAGACTACATATTCTTAATCCTATCCCAGCCCATCTGGCTGGGGCTCAAATCTACTCTGCTTGATGATACTGTGTTTGAAAATTAGGTACTGTTGGGTCCAGCTAAGACTGAATTTCAGCATATAATTTTCAGTATTTGTTATTTTGTTTAATATTCTATTTTATTAAGTTGTTATATATATATATATATATATATATATCCAACTATTGGTATTTAATTTAACCAAAAAAATTAAGAACAGTAATCGGTTTGGGCTGGGCTACGCCTAAGGCCTCGACCCTTAGCTCAACGTGCAGGTTGGTAAACCCTGTGCTTAGTCTGGCTAAAAATCACGGTTGGGTGCAGGCTGGCTCCACACAGGTTGCATGCCTGATCTATTCATTATTCAGAAATTGTTGTAAGCCTAAATTTTTTCTTGATAAGAAATGGATTTATAAGGACAATAGAAGAGAGAAGAAGTACCAAGCCAAGAGACAGAGCCCATCAATAATAAAGCAAAATGAGAAAGAAATCATCCCCAAACCAGAAAGAAAGATGAAAACTATCTCTCACAAAGGAATGCTCTCCTATATACATAATCAAAGATGATATGTAATTTTCAAACCTAATCTAGTGAATTAGATACCAACCCTAAATGGCTCATCTGGAGGCCAGAAGCCAAAATGTCCCACTGCAACTTATGGGACTGTCTTTGTGTTTTGCTCCACTTCAAGCTTCCTCATGTTTGTTGTTTCTTAATGGTACAGTTTTCGCTGACATTGCTGTAGAGGTAATAATGCCAAGGCAGACTTGTGAAGGGATATTATAGAAAAAGTAAGTTCCCACAGGTTCCCATGCCAATGATGAGTGTGGTTATAGTATAGAAGCATGCCTGATTCAAAACTAACCTAGTGACTTGGAATATTGGAACCTTGACCAGTGAGAATAGAGTTGATAGGTAGAATGACATGAAAGAGAGTTAATATGCAACTCTGCTGGAAACCAGGTGGAAAGTGGAAAAAAATAAGCAGATCATGGTCTCCAAACTTTGGTACAGAAGAGAAAACAATAATAGGAATGGATTAGATAATTGTGTATAATTAGGAATAGAGTTGTAAATGGTTGGAGAATGGGGGTGGGATTATAGGAAATAAACTTGTACCATTATAATAATTTTTTGGAAAATATGTATGAATTAATCCAAACAATTCTTCTAAGAGTTTTTTTTTTTTTGGGGGGGGGTGTGTGGTGGATTGTGCCTGTGTGGTATACAAGCGCACTATAACCCACCTCATAATCCCCCAACTTAACCATCCCACAGGAGGCAGGTTTTGATCCCTGATCTCCGCAATCAACAGGTGGAGACAGGTGACATCTCTGTGAGTGAGGTTATTTATTGATAATTTGATATTATTTTGCTGTAGACTGAAATGGAGCAGGGAAAGATAATAGGGGGTAGGTAGGAAATCACGATGGGGGTGTGATCTAGGGGAAAGAATGTGACTGGAGGTTCAGTTTTAGACTTTGCAGTGGCTTACATGGTTGTAATAGCAACCAAATAATTTTGAAGATGGAACCATTTGATGACATGTAAAAAGTTGATAAAATTACGGTAAGTTGAATTCTAACTCAAGAGGATGGTAGAAAGGTCAAACTGTGAGTATTTTGACGTTATTCTTAGACTACTAATTATACAAATTTATGGTTTTAGATGTATTCAATAAGGCATTGAAGACTGGAAACCAGTGATTATTTGTCGAAGGACTAGATTAGTAGGAAATCATTAGACTGAAATGGCCATTAAGAGATATATCAAAAAAGAACAAAGAAAAAATGGAAATTCAAAAGATATTGTTTTAAAACATGGCAAAATTCTAGGAGCAGGGGATATTTAGAGAGTATCAAATTGCAAAAACATAAGCTGAGTGAGTATAAGTGGGGTCTTATAGTGTTTTATTGAAACTACTTTCTGAAGTGGAAGCTTTATGGAGGATGTAAAGAGGAAAAAGGCTATAGGACTATATAGCAAGCAAGGTCAAAGTTTCACCTATTAGTATGGGGTCAAATTGTGTGCTGTGGTATTGAACTTTGAAAGACAGTGATCACTAGAAAAATCAATACAAGAGACCAGGGCGTCAGAAAATCAGTTCAATTTACACTAGAAAGATTCACAACTGAAGCTGTTGACTTGGGTGATTTTTGTCAGTCCACTAATTAATAAGATTGGAGAGACCAATAAGGATGGTAATCAGATCTGGTGGATGATCATGACTTTCAAATATAATTCGTTTTGCAAAACTGGAATATGATAGAATCAGAAGAGGTTTCATTCAAAGGAACATAGGATTTGTGTTGTGAACACCAACTACTTGGAATGATGTTTGGTGAGTTGAACTGGCCTTCGTAGTGGCGGAATTTGAGAGGCTTTTAAAAGCATGCATTATGAATATCACCCACATTTTACTGTTTCAAATTGAGTCCTATAATTTTGCTGTGCCAGACAAACAAGTCTTTGCATATGCCCTTCATGCAATATTTTTGGGTATGTGTCAAGCTTCTTTTGATGCTTATGGAGCTTTATTTTGAGTATGGTTTGCTACATTGTGATTATTTTCTGTGATTTAATTTTCTATGATCTCATCATCAGAAATGCAGATGATTTGGTGTTTAAATTTAACTACTGTCTGTTTAATTCCCGAACAGAGGCGGCGTCTCATTTCGCATGCAAATGCTAAGAGCAAGAGTGAAAAGTTTCCTCCACCCCACCAGGATGGTGCACTTGGTTTTCCCCTGGGTTCTTCAAATCACATTGATTCTTCATTTGATCACCCTGATGTTCCATTCAGTTCCACGGTACTATCATATCCCAAAGGGTCAATACAGACTTGGTCTGGTCCATTGATGGATCCTGCTGCTGTTGGTGCTCCAAGGCGTAAAAAGCAGAATGCTAATGATGCTCGTGCCCCAATTCACCCTTCAAAAACGCACAAAGATAAGGGTGGTGTTCGCGTCAAAGGGTAGGAAGGCATTGCATAAAGATGTCTGAATGTCCATGTGCTTAGAGTCTTGATTCATTTGTGCCGGTGTTGTTCCCATGGATGCTTGTACACTCCAATACACATGCCATAAACGGGCCGGCAAAGCTAGTGATGAAGAAATTGTATGGGGAGGGTAATGCCTTTTTTTGCATTTTTCCCATTTTTCTGTTTTCTCTATTCTTTTGGGGAGTGGGGAATGGCTGGCATTGTTACTAGGTCAAGAGGGTAAGCTTCCTTTATTGTGTATATTTTTCATTATTTCATACCTCGTGTTCAAAACAGATTTACTGGACCTTCTGGTTAGGTTAGCAAAAATCCAATAAATATTTTTGGCTCAAGTTTTGTGTTCAACCATCTTTTTTATATTGCCCTGAGATTGACTGATAGCTTTATTTTTCCTCTGCGCTTCTTTCATACTCAGGGTGTTGGATTGTTCTTGAAAAGTGTCTCCCAGTGGGATCGACTTGAAAAGGATTATTCATCGCATGGGAATGGTGCATGTAAAGCAGGCCTGAGAAAGTAGCTATTGTTTATTGGAGGGGATGATCGCATCAGTTTGATTGTTCCTTTGAAAAGTGAAAATGGCCCTTATATATCCAGAAGTAGCCGCAGGCCGGATCTTTCGGGATCTTTGGATAAGAGGCCGTTTTTGTTCCAAGTTGGTGGACTAGAATGCAAGAAAATGACCATATGTGGTGGCCAGAAATATAGCCTGGACCATCCCAAAAAATAAATAAATAAATCTGGAAATATAGGAGAGGAAATGGAGAATCTTGGCCCCATTGGATCTTCAATTTGATCTTTGCTACATTCAAGTGGACAAGGAAAAACATCTGTAGGAATCACATAGTCCAGTTGATTATTTTGCTATTTCTTGATGTAGTCTACCTTCATGTAGTGAGTGCACTCAATGGCAAGAAATGAGAGGGGTTCTAGTCCCACATTGGTCGGGTGGTGCGTGATTATCGGATAAATGATATCGGGAATGACCTCCCCACCTTGAAGGGACCTTTGTGTTGGACATCATTAAGTGGTATCAGAGTGAATTGTCCATTGAATATACAGGCTCAAAAGTGTTGAAAAATAAGTCACCTAACATATAAGGATTGTCCCTCCTTGAAATGTTGAATAGGTAAGGCTTGTCCCTCCTTGAAACGTTGAATAGGACGTAGTAGATTCAATAATTTAGCCAAGAATGTCTTTGGGGTTTTCATCAATGACATCTGATCCTCTTAGACTATTCCTAAACTCTCAAATAAGAAACTTATATCACACGCATATAGCACCACGGCTTCCTAGTTTAGGACACTTGCTTCTTCAACGCCTCACGTGCATGTCAATAAATCCCTGTTCAATCCCAATTTTTATAGATCCTCTGTTTCCAAACAGTACATATTTATCTCTCTTCTGGTTAGAAGTCGAGTGAGAAGATCTGTTTCACCATACTTCCAACCAAATACCGAGCTAAGAGTGTCATTATTTAAATCTTTAAAACCAACCACCAGGTCCACCAACCCGTTTATCGTGAAGGTGTTAGCTAGATCAGCTGGAAAAAGTCTTTCGCTTGTGGTATAAGAGACCTGGAATCAACACACATGCAAATAAAATTGTGTCCTTAAAACTCAAATTACCGATGGACGCATCACTAGTTACAGTTCTCACTGGATAGTTCCCAAGCATCGGTATGGTATAGTACACAATCAATGACAAATTTGACATTCGAATGCTCAATGACAGAAACTAGCAAAACACCCACTAACACCCCATTTTGACATGATTAGATGATGCTTACAACAGATTACTGGAAACATGACCTTGACCTTTGGCTAGCAAAGAATGTATCCCTCCAAGCATAAATGAATGGATCTTCCAATGCCAATGATATGGTCACTGAGGGAGAACTGGAGGGGATATGGTTCGGGTATTGTAGGAATTGCAGTCACTGCATTTATGCCCAATTATGTGAAAGAAGACTTCAGTGGTGTCATTGCAATCATTACAAAGGATCCACACCTGCAACAGAAAATCACTTCTCAATGCAGTTTTTACTCAACAAGCTTAGTGTGATGACCAACAAGAACATATGGGGAAAAAACACAACGAAGATAGCTGGGCTTCAGTTAACCATGCACCAATCATCTGATTTGTGCACAAATGACCACCGCTATTATCTATCTCACAATACTATTTTTACTATAGCATATACAACTAGATTGCCCCAGTGATAAGCAGTGCATCACCATATAATGCAAGTAGTATCTTTATATTGCTGGTAGTGAATCCCGGAACTGATGAATAAAATGTCCACATTAGAACAGGGTATGGAGGCTCTCTAAACTGGCATTCAAATTAAGAGAGAAAAGTAAAGCATGAAGTAAGCACCTTTTTATACCGGTAATCTTCAGGCATGACTGTCGCCTGAACCTGAAAAGTGGCAATTTTTCACCGCGTTAATAGAGATTAAAATTGGATAAACGAATCCAATATCAAATGTACTAAATAACAGAAATCATTGGTTCTATCAAGAGAGAGAGAGAGAGAGAGAGAGAGAAACCATTGATTTATTTGTACAAAGATAATAAACATGAAGAATAAGATATTTTGTATACTTAAATCAGGTCACACAGTGAATTTCAACCAAATGTATATCCTGCTGATTCATAAAATAATATGCAAACCATCAATTGATAAACAAGTTATATCTATCACCTGACCACAAGTTCTACATTAAGTTTGGAAGTGATTGTCAACCATCTCTGCAAACCATGTTGTACACAAGAAAAATGTTACCAATCCATTATTTTACAGTAAGCCAAAAAACAACCATACCTCCTCGTCAATTTTCCTCCAGGCTGAAGACATGTCAATGATTGACTTTGAGCATATGGGACAACAATATCTGGTCAACAAAAAAAAAACACACACACACACTTAGGATCTAATTGCCATTAAACAGGCCAAAGTCGAAAAAAATTCATGGTATTACTAGAACTTACTGATCATGCTTCATCATCTCATAATAACATTCCATGTGCATTGTATGGCCACACTTCATAACTCTTGTCTCTTTCAAAGAGTCAAAAAGATACTGCCATGTAATGCAGCAAAGTTGAAATTAAAAATCATTTGAAAGCGACAAAACAAAACAAAACTGAACATTTATGACCCAAACCTCATAACATATAGGACAATGGTGTCGCATGGAGTTCTCCACACACAAGTGATTATCACGTAGACCAACCGCATAGCAAGAACCTGTACCCTTACAAGGTGTTAACAAGGGAAACCTAAAATTTACTTCTGACTTGAAGCAGTATGCAGTTTGAGTAATAGCAGGCATAGCTACATACATCTTTTTCTTCTCTTTTATTTTCTTTTAATGAGAATAAAACTAAAACTGCACCAAAAGGAATCACTCTGCAGTCACATGCCCATAAGTAGTATTTGTGCACTGTACAATGCAATGAGTATTACTATTGCCTATCTATAATGATGTCAAATTTCAGAGAAGCTTATGTACATCAGCTAGTAGCTGGCATGTGGAGTAAGAAAACATTGCATGGAAATAAGAAATGATAGGCTTCAACTATGGCTAGATCAAGCAGATTTATTTCAGTATTTATAAAAGACTTAATAGATGTGCTACAGGCACTGTGAAACATCTCAACTTTGGCACATGCTTGAAAAGGAAAAAAATAAATAAATAAACATAAACATAAACAAACATGCTATGTTAAACAAGTACTGCACCATTATCTTTTCTAACCAGTTCAACACAAGTCGTTCACAGCTTTCCCTTCACCATTGTTTCATTTTTTTTGTCTTCCTTCAACTATACCAAACCATCTCAATCGGCAATCTCTCACCTTGTCAAAGTCATTTACTGCTTTTCCCTTCAACTAGCTTTTATAGACCAACAAGCATGCCTGTCTCTTAAGATCACTTAAACATAAGTCATCCTTTGCCCAGTCACTCTACTTGTTGGCCTTCCATGCACCATTTCACTCACTTAAAAAATAAGTCATTAACTAATATCTATTAATCAATCATCTTAAGCTCTAGGAAGCTCAATTCACTTGACCAAAATACAGTCTCAGTGGCTTCCAGCAAGCTTTCAATCAAACAATACCGCTCAAGGAGTAAGTATTGATATAACACATTATTAGTTATAAAATTCAAAAAGTGAGACAGGGTTGTTTTGTGGTTTTGCTAAAGAATGTCTCCCTCTCTTTTTCTTTTTCTTTTTTTTTTTTCCCTTCTCAATAGAATGTAATGAGAGTTGAGGGAAAAACACATAATCCCTCCATCACGCTAATATTCCATTTACAATAACCAACAAGCTAGTAAAACATAAAGCAGCGCAAAAGAGTGCATACCACACTTCTTGCAGTGAAAAAAATTCTCACGGCCACCGATTCTGATCAAGACATCAAAGACAAAGATGGGTATGTAACTTCACCATGGATAAAAAGTAATGAGAAATTAGAAACCTAAGATAACTGGTTATGGACAAGTTGCCCACCTGCAAATCCCACAGTCATCACAATGAAACTGCCGTTTGCTAGTCTGCAACAAGAGTTAACAGAAATGATCACTACCTGGGGTTCTGGTCTAGTAATATCAAGCTACGGCATTGAAACAAAAGAAACGATAGAAAGCAGGAAGCAAGCATTAAATATCTCACATCGTCATCGTAGAACTTGCAGACTTCACAGAAGTATTCACCCATATTGACACCACAGTTCGAACAGAGCCGAGAAACCTGAGATGTAAGCATATCCAAGAAATTAACTTATGATATCAGAGAAAAACAGAATAAAAACAGGGAAATGATATATAAGCCCAACTGCACAATCAAACTCACCTGCTGCTCAGTGTCACAAACTGCACAAACGACCTGAAACGTCAATTTAAACGCCATTCTTCATCAGCTCAAGCTCGAATTCAATATGGAAAAACAGAACGCCAAGAAAACCAAAGAATTGGGAGGGGAAGATTTGAATGGAAAGGTAATCGGTAGTTGAAATTACTTGCTGAACATTATGCCTAACAAGATCATGCCAATCATGGGGGTTGCTGAGGGTGCTCTGGTGTAACCAAAGAAAGCACAAACATTAATGAATTTGAACAAGAAGAAATTTCATGAGAAAACATTGGAAGTAATTGCAGAAAGTTTCTTACCATAGCCTCGTTGTGGCAGTGACGACAAGAGAAGATCTCGTTGCAGCAGGGAGCTCGAATTTTGCATCTTCTCCGGTAATGCTTGCATCTGAATGAACAAAAACCCAAAAAGACTAGATCAACAACAAAATCCAAAACGAGAAACAGATAATAATGAATCAAAGAAGAGAGAAATAGAGAAAAACCCATATCCCATCTTCCCGAAATCGAGACGTTCATTGGCAGTAGCTTCCATTGCAGAGGAAAAATTAGGGCACGGAAAGATGAAGAAATGGAAGGATGCCAAAGTTGCCTGATTTGGAAAGATGGATGATGGAACGTCCCGAATAGGAAAACAAAAAACGAGAGAAAGATAGAGAGAGAGAGCGAGTCACATTTATATGCTACCTATCCTCTACATAAAGTAATAAAAGTTGCAGGCGAAGAGAGATAGAGAGAGAGTGTCTGCGTGTGTGTGATTGGTTGGGGTTCGCCGTTATCCAAAGAATTCTGAGACGAAAAATCTATAAGAAAAGGGGACCCACAGGACCATTCAGATCTCCCATTTGCTAACTATGATGCATCCAATTCTTACATAACAGTGGGCCCCTCTTCTTCCCTCCTTAGAGGACCCTCGAAGGCTGACCAATCTCCCAGTTTCACGATCTCTCTCTCTCATGGTGTGATTCATTTCAGATAATGATATTTTAAAAGAACCGTGGACTGACAAGGTATTGAAACCAAATGAAGTTATCTTGGATTTTCCTTTTTTTATTATTATTATTTTTTTTTTAAAGTACTCCATGGCATGGATTTAATTCTTGGTATCGGTAGAGGATCGTTGTATATCGATCACTTTTGCCTCTTGTTTTTCAGAAAAAAAAAATATATGTTGTTTTACTATTTTACTTTTGAAACAATACGGGTAATTGATCCTGATTGTTTAGGGATTGAGGATTGGTCTCAGTCGATACCAATACGATATGACCGATACGATATTAATACTTGAAACCATGCTCCATGGTACTCATTATAGCCTTTAGGTCAAAGCCTCATACGACAAGCAACATTTTCACAGAATCAACGAGCAATAGTATAATGCGCCAATTCGAATCCACAACCAATGGATCTAAACGGTGCACTATTGGGGCAAGGGCTTCTTTCCATTAGGCTACCAACCCCATTAACACTACTCATTATCACTAGTTGATGCATACTTTTTTTTAGATAAAACAAAGTCAATTAAACTCTATCATGAATCCTTATTCCTAACTAAATAGGTTTGGTTTCGGATCTTAGGGGTTGATTCTAGCGTTTTTGGGATGGATTGGACTTTTCTCCGCACCATGGATATAAATAAACTTGCTTCAAACATAAATTAGAAAAAGTTTGATAGAAGAGAAAATCTTTTTGGCCATTTTTTTGGAAGTTTAAAAAACCCTTGCTTTTGTCATCGTTAATTTTCATTCTTTATTGTCAAAGATCTAAAGTACCCTTAGTCTCTGCCACATGACAGTTAGATGGGCATTCAAAAATCAAAACTTTCCCATTTTTTTTTGCTAACGATGGGTATCTAGGCCTTAGGTCTGAGTCGCTTGATTAGTCTTGCAAGTCTATACTGACTCCACAACTGTATGGACCTGATCATATCAGGGTTGAATAAAACCATTCAACTTTTACTGTAAGCAATGAATGACACTAAATACCACCATGTGAGTGGCCCAAGGTGTGTCTAATGGGAGAAAAAAAAAATTGATCATTAATGATTAGAAGCTTAGAATAGATAGATCATCTTTTGCTACTGAATAACTTTTTATTAATTTTAAAAAAAAAATCTTTTGCTACTTTTAAGAGTTTTTAAAACCAAAGAATCACTACAATTATGAGTCTCAGCAACATCCTCCATTTTCCCCTGGACTCTTTTTATTTTTGTTGGTAAAGGTATTTTCCCCTTGGACTCACATCTATAGAATATGTGTAAAATAGCTTTCAAATGGTGAGTCCCACCAATTTCCTTTGCTTTGCTTATACGTCTGGAGTCTGGACTAGATTGATTCTTTATCTTGGAGCTTTCCCGTTGGACTGTGAAACGGTCGGTTCAGTTTAAACCAATTTTATACATCAAATCGAAACTGAACCGTTAAAATGAGATTTGATTGTAACCGGTTTTAGGTTTATTGGGTCGGTTCAGTTTAAATCAATTTTAACCAACACTTGCCGATTGCCCATGCCATATAAGAGAGAATCACATTTATCAGGGGAAAAGAACACTTATTGATCGTGCAGCCCTGCATTAATCCGGCGCCAATCAATGCATGCTCTTGAACATAAATAAGGGGTAGATTTTTCTTTATATTGCAAGGGGTGGGAGTATTATTCCATTGCCCTCTGTGTTTGAGTACAGAAGCTGCACGACCAAGGAGTGTTCATTTCTCCTATTTATTATTTTGACATTAATTGATTGAGACCCACAATAGATTCTGATCCCTACCCTTCTATTGGCTGCCGTATGAGGCCACATAGATAAGCCAAAGACACCACCAAGAAAACCCACACACACCCCACTCGGCCATCATAAGGCTGTGGTGGACGGTAGATTTGGTCATTTTCATGGTTCAATTTTTTAAGACAAATTTTCAAAGCCTGTTTTATATACCTCAACAGGGTGACTACTCTACCCATACCCTCTGTTTTTGGTAACTCAAAAAACACAGATATCCATTTATCTTGAAAAATGGAACTCGTATCTTTTTTGTTAACAATAGATATTCGGGCTTTCGACGTGACTAATCCCATGGATCCATACTAACCCCACAACCACGTGGACCGGATCACACCAGGATTGAATGTGAACCATTCAACTTTCAGCGAAAGCAATGACGATCACTAAAAACCCCATATGAGTGAGTCCAAAAGGTAAGAGAAGTTGAACTCAGAACCACACGCCTCCTGAAAAAAGAAACTGCTATCCCAAAACACAGATGATGATGATTTGCTATTGAAATCCCTAAATCTGCACCATCATCTTATTGAGTCCTAAGCTATCATTTCCACACCAAAAATGATAAAAACCTAATCATTTCCTACAGTTGATCTTCCAAGCCTCCAGCATCAATTTACAAGACAACTATATATACACATTCTATATATGAATTAGTAATTACAAGAAAATAACAACACACATCTCACGATCTTGAAAATAAAACTGAAGCTTCACTGAGACATGTAAGAAAAAACTCCATAGCTACAACATAAATGGAACTCCATGAGCCTCCATATTATACAACAAGTGGTGAAGATGTACATGACTTAACAATTATATACAAAAATTCCTCCCAAACTCCCCCTTGCAAGGATCTCATCTGAACTTCCTTTCTCCCCTGCGATAAAATATAAGCCCGACTGGTCTCATCCATTCTTAATGGCAAATCATCCTCTTATCCCCAAATAAGTTACAGAACAGCTGTTTGTGTATTTAGTTTAGACACTGATATGGCAGGATTCCTCGACAAGATTATGTTTCCATTGAGATCTGTTTTACCATAGCTCAACGTATAGGAATCCGTTACCATTTTGCAAGAACCCCAAGTTTTAGCCCGTAAATCAACACCAAAATACGCCAAGTGATCGAAGATGCTGTTGCCTGCCACAGATCTGCACATAACGAACAAAGTTCAGAGATGGTAAAAGGTATGCTAACAAAATTAGGTTTGTTAGAAAGAAATGTTACCTGCAACAAGTTGGATCTTCACCAGAACCATCGCAGACCTTCTCAACTGTGTAAACCAGACTGTCAACTCCAATGTTGTAGATCCACACCTAGAATTAGAGAAAGGAAACATTGGACATTGAGTAAATTTTATGACGGTTCCAACAGTTGTTGCTTCTCTATGTTATATCAGACACATATATAAATCCATTTGCCTTCCAAGAATGTGACAATTTTTCAAGCAAAGACTACATTATAACTGGAATTCGAGAATAACTGTGCCTGATGTCAATCAAATAACATCTGTGGTGATGTTTTTCTTTCTTTTAAAGGTGGTGTGTATGTGAGGGGAGTGAACGCATGTGTTTGGTGAGGGGTGTGTGTGCAGGAGCTCATAACCCACTATTCAACTTGGGGCTCATCTGGCTCTTCTACATGAAGTATCCATGTAATCGCACCTTGTCATCATGTCAAAATTGGTCACTAAGATTCCAATGAAAAACAAAAGAGGGGGGGGAAGGGGGGGCAATGGACATAACAAGTTTCAAGAAGCAGTTCAAGATTTGACAATATATCAAAAAACAAAGATTATATTATAGAAATAAATCCCAGAACAAATAGTTCACTGATGGATCTACATGGTTAATTACAGTTTCATTAGCAGAAAATGATCGCAACCTGCAAGGATATAGACAAAATTTTCTGTTGTAGTCTTGTAGACTGTACCTCTCTTGGAAAGTGTGTATATGTCTTCTTTGGGAAATAAGAATAGTATGGAGGCAAATGCGGCACGATATCATGGTCATTTGTGATACGAATTGTATTTGGTACATGGTCACTAAAGTAAGACACAAAAACTGAATTGCCAACACGGGGCTGTCCAAATGTCATAAGCTGGACAATGCGGGCTCCATGATTAACCTGGCACACAGTTACAGAAGGAGAAAAAAATCTTTCAGTGTCAATCTACAAAAACTGGAGAACAAAAAATCTACATGATTAACACCAAAGAAACTACATCAAAGAGAAAAAATAACCAAAACGTTCATCAAAGAATAAACATCCAACAGCAGGAGGAAGAAAAGAATACAATTCAAGGAAGGTTTAACTGATAAAAGAGAAAACTTTTGTTGGCCAATTTGAAACTCAAGATGCAACTGACAGCGAATTTAATTGCATCCACAAATTACTCATTAAGAAGTGTTAAGATATATTACTGTTAGTGTCAACTAATGGGTTTAAGTGTGTGTCTTTCCTCCTTATGAGTGTTATAGGTATTAATGTAATGTCTTAGTTTGTTATTTCCTCTTCATGTAAGTTGGTCCTAGTCGTGGACCCAGTCTTGTAATTTGCTTTCATGACTAATAGAAATAGATCCCCAGCCCCACGGCAATCGTGGGCTGTGTTCTCTTGTCTTCTCTAATCTTCCCTTCTTCTTGATTTCTCTCTTCCTCATGTCCAGGTACTGATTCAGGTTCTGTTACTCTTACAAGGTATCAGAGCATTGATTTCAGCCCTCGGATTCATTAAATTAAAATACATACAATGTGTATATAGTTATTTCAGTTCAAGATAAACCAGATATTCCTAATCTCTTCCACACTTCTATTATGACCCCATTTGGGCCTGGCGCCTTGTCTACTTTCATCTTTCTTAAAGCTTCTTTAACTCAAAAAACCTTTTTTTTTTTTGTTTTTTGGGTAAGAAATTCAATATTCAAACACCTTAATATTATGTATATATCTACGCCATGTTGTGTATTAATAAGTAATGCAGTATTCTTGGCCGCTATTACTCAAAATGTATTCATTTAGTAGGCTGTAGAATTACTCTTTCCATCTCTCCTTAATGTCCACATCCCACCTTAGTACTCTACCATCTTCACTTTCAATACATGTAAAATGGCTGAAATCTCTAGTCTCCCTTTCTCTCATTTTAGCTATCTTGTAGATAGCTTTTTCCCCCCTTCCTTTGTGTTCAAGTTATCATAAAGATCATCATATTTCTTAGCCCTTGCTTTCCCACAATCTTTCAGCTTCATTTCTAGAAAATTTATACCTTCTTAGACCATCTACACCCTTCGTCCTTTTCCATGTCTTAAAACTAGTTTTCTTAGTCTTAATGGTTGTTTGAACTTAATCATCCCATCACCAAGTCTCCCTAGAGGAATGACATTTTCCTTTTGATTCCCATAGGACATCTTTACCAACTTTCTTAATACACGAGTAGTAATCCCGTTCCACATCACATTAATGTCTTCCTCAAAGTCCCACTTTCTTTGTTTGACCACCTTATCAGTAAATGACTTCAAGGTATCTCCTTTTAAGCTCCACCACCTTATCCTGGGGAAATAAGGTGGACCATTTTATCCATTTAAATCCTCTCTACTAATCCATATTAATATTTCTTTTCTTCTTTTTATTTACATGTGAAAGTTCTCACAACATCCTCCACTGTTCCTAAGTATAACTCCATGTTAGCAGCTCCTTTTTTCTCACTTATAAACTGTCCTCTAAAATCATTTCACTATTGTGGCAAACTTATCTCTCCCTTCCAGCTTATGACCGTCAATTTATCTCTCCCTTCCAATTTATGATCTCCAATGTCATGTCATTTTCTTATTCTCACTTATGTGCTTTATCCATTGTATGAATATAAGGTATCTACTTTGATTGAAAATAGAAGGAAAAAAAGTTTGGGAAGAGATTCTAGGTTGGCACATTAGGCAGAAAGAAAGCCATAGAATATGCAAGTACATTTCTAAAAGAATTTCTTTTGAGCACTAAAGAAAAGTTGAATTGTACTTACTGCAAGATCAAGTGCACAGAAGGAAGCCATAGCCCCTCCCATTGAATGACCGGTCACCATAATATCAATGTCACCATATAACTGCTTGGCCTTTTTAACAGCATCAAGAACCCCTGGGCGCATAGTTGTGTTATGATATGCAGAATAAAATCCATGGTGCACCTGGATCCAACAATTAGAGCATGAAATTAAGAAAATCACCCATGAAGAATTTTTCTTAAATATGTGCAGCCATGTCTTAACGTTTGTATAATCCAAAATGTTAATTCACAGTATGTACCATTGCACCAGCTATGCCTGGATAGTCTAGATCAAGCTGCTTCCAAAAAAGATCCTCAATCCAATTCTGTATGCTGTTAAAAAAAAAAAGCAGTCAGTCCACAAAATTCTTCAATTTGAGAAAAAGAATAGAAAAAAATCAGCATTGGAAAAGCTGAACTTCATAATAAATCCAACTGAATTACTTCTAACCCGTCCAGATTTAAGGAAAACCAATGCAACCCCCCACCCCCACCCCCACCCCCAAAAAAGAAAATACCAATTGCTGCCTAGCAAATAGGACCTCACAACTCAACTTATTCTTACCCCAACTACATGGATCCTCTCTCACCATTCAACTGAATCAACTCCATTGAAACCCACACTTGTTGTCGACCCCATTCCATGCATTTCTTTTCCCACCGCTTCTCCCACTAATGGATAATAAATGAGTTTGAATAAATGTTTAAGTTCTGACCAATATGGTTGGTCAAAAGTTCTGAAATTCCAAACTAGTAAACCATTTTTATAAGGTTCCCCACCTCAGACTAACTGTAATACACATTTTATTGGTTATAACATTACAAAAAGTGCTAGACAGGGAAGTCTCTTACAGGAAGAGATCAAATTAATATCAAACCACTACTTATAGCAGGCTCATACAAAAGATTCTTGACAGCAATAACTCGGGCATCATTTTTTCATCTTGTGGTTGTTCTTTCACAAAAACCATAACCTTATGTAAATGTCTTTAAATATAAATACATGTCCAAATAGATAACACATATACAACATAGGTCTTTCTACAATGAGTGGGCACCTTCGATTACTATAATGCATGACTCATGGTTATAACTCATTAAATTTAAAGGTTAAAACTCTGCAACTGTCAAAGGAAAAATAAAGCCTAGCAGATGTGGGGAGATAAAGGATAATCATTAGCTATAGGAAGGTCAACAAGAGTCCTTACAACTATACCTAATTTACCATTCCTTTTCCTTGCAATCTGGTTATTCTTTTACAATCTACCCAGGGCATCAATATAACTTTTCATAGATAAATATACATAGGGACAAACACATTGATCTCTCTCTCAACTCAGCCCCACCCACCCCCGGAAGAAATAAATAAATAAATAAAGTGTCGGTCAACTCAAAATAGAGCCGCAGTCCTCCTAATACAACATGGACATGAGACTGAGACAATCAGATGACCTATATGTAACCTAAATGTGTTTTGCCATTGACATGTCCAAACAACTCCAACCAAGACAAAGAATGCAACAAGAAGTAATGCTAATCTTTCTTCCCAGATCCTTACCCTCATTTCAAACGTAAGAAGAAACAAGCAAATAACAGCCAATCAATTATATAGTTTTATCACAGCTGCGCCACCCAATTATATGGGCATCAACTACATTCAATTGATATGTGCTAAGAAAAATAATCATACAAATTTAACAAACAAAAGCTGGCCAGACACCAACAATACCTGTGTTCCTGTGTGCCCCTAAATGCAATTACAATGGCATTAAGATCCTGTGCCACCCCAACAAATGCCTGCATAAAAGATTTACCCTGATATCAGAGCTTAGGGGGAGCAGAAGAAAATCCTAGCATTGTAACATAGAGATACATTGAACTGCCTATAACATAGTCATATGCGAACGCACCTGTAAGCAGCGTTGGACATCTACAATCAGCTCTATAATTTCAAATCCCTGCTTCAACATAAAAGAAGACTTAAAATTTGCCACAGCAGTGGGGACAATACCTCCAAACTCCCACAACAATCAAATCAAGGAAAAAAAAAATCTCAAGAACACATAGCTAGTACCTTCGTCAAATCATTACATCTCGAGCATGTCCAAGTAAAAAGTTCAGTCAAGTCTGACACGTACACCTACAAAATAAGGCACACATCTGTTAACTTTTACAGTTTACAGAATGTCCTGAATTCCTCGAGAGTGTGATATCTATACTCTAACAATACCCACAACCAACTAATTGGGTCAATAAAATCATACACAGCACGATAATTAACCAATAAACTAAGGCAGCTTGCAGGGACAGAGAACTACCCTAATCAAACAGGAATAATCAAAGTACAACTAGCAGTGGAAACCACTATAAACTTAGGGACAGTGAACTACTTTAATCAAACAGGAACAGTCAAGTACAACTTGCAGTGGAAACCAATATAAACGTAGGGTTGAGTGCGACTCAAAAGCTTACCGCAGAAGCATACTCCACCAATATCTTTGCGAGAGTATGATTGTAGACAGGTAAATGGTCCTCCTGATACTCCAACAATAACTTTGTAAGAGTACGATTGTAGATAGGTAAATGGTCCTCGTGATTGGCTGTAAGCTCTATAATGAAGATAAAATAAGGAGACATTCAAAAATATCAAACCAGAAAGCACAGCGTTCTATATAACAATCCTTAACTTGTCAGTAAAAGGTATTGAACATGTCAAAACTAATATGAAATATTGCAATTGCTTAGAAAGAGGAGGTCTAACCACCCTCCCACAATCTAATGCTAGTTACTACTTACTGGCTACAGGTCCAACTTTTTTTTTTTTTTTTTTTTTGCTGCCACTTGAACAACTTGATTTTTTTTTCTTTTTCCTTCTCTCATTTAAGCCTTGTACTACAAAATTGGACAGGTTAAAAAATGCTTATGGCTAATCCTGACTGTTTAAATGCAAAATAAGTAAGCAATGTTGCAAATTTTTTGACCGATCAGCATGTGAGCATGCTGTGCATTGTGCCAAGCAATGATCGGATGGAAGGTATAGGATCTCAGACAGAGCATTAATCCATTAGATGATAGAGTTCAAGTTAAAAAAAAAAAAAAAAAAGGAGGTCTGGACTAAGCATCAACAAAGTGAATATCCTCCTAGGTTGTTAATGAAAAGATGTAACTTTGCAAATCAGAATGCTATAATTCACTAGAATCTACTGTTGAAACTGAAGCATGATCACCAAATCACAGTTACAACATTATATGTGGAAAACAGGTACACGATTTAAAAGCCTGTGAACCTTCTGAAGCTTGCAAAGTGTGCAAGTCCTACCATCTTCATTTTTTTTTTTTTTAAATAAACTAAAGAAGAATCCTTCAAAAAAATATTTCCTAGAAGCTTTCCGATATTAATTTCAAAATCAGCACTCTGAACTCCATCAAAAGCAACAAGACTGCAAATCAATATAATACCCACACCCTCTCGCCCAATTTAAATAAATAAATAATTTATGTGCAATTACAGAGAATTTTAATTAAAACATCAAATAAATAAATAAAAATATGAAAGATTGAACATTACCATTCCCACCAGAAACTGCAAGTAGAGAGAATAAAATCGCCACCTTCAACCACCGGAAACGTCCCATGACCTGCAACCCTTTGCATAATAAAGAACCACTCAAAGAAAAATCAAATTAAATAAAACAAAAAAGTCTTAAAACACTTGCTGTTCTTAACTCTGTACGATCTTTCATCGTTTTACTTTATTCGGAATCCGAACATCAAACCTCCCCCCAACCCACACACTTCAATCAAATTCGATAACCCAAAACGTCAAACCAATCAATTTACAAAAAAATATTAGTCATAATACCTAATTTATGATATCAATATAAGGGAAAACGAATCGAAGTGATAAGATAGCAGAAGAAATATACGAGTACATATCGAAATCGAAGACTCACCAGTGAGATCCCCGCGACTACACGCTTCTTGATTCTCTGGCGATCATAAAAACGTTACCAGATAAAGCTAATACGATCCATCGAAACACTTCCGCTGGGACTCCTTTTTCTTCTCCACCCTTTATTATATCCGAAGAGAAGAGTTTGAGTAAAAAGGAAGAAGAAGAAGGAGTATACGCAGACGATATTTTGACCAGACCTTACAGATGAATGATTCTCGTTTCGTGTTAAATTGACGAAATTACCCCTGGATGTATAGAAGTAGCAGGGAATAGTGATTGGACTAAGATGACAGATCTGGAAAGTTATCCGACTCTGTTGGAGTCTGGAGCTGAATCGAATCTCCCTTATGAGAACACACGTGGCAGTTTCTTAGGTGGCCTACACAAACGATAAAAAGGAAGATACCGGTTGATCCTTGTAAACTCTCGACCACCGGTTGGACCAGTTCGACCACTAACTTTAGGTTTTTCTTTATGGATTACAATACTCACAATTTGCCATTAGAGTGGGCCATCCATGATCTATTACTGAATATTCCATAGAATCTAATTTCCATGTATTTGGTTCTTTTTCGTTTACAAGTCAGTGGATTTAGTTCATGGTATTAGTCATTAAGATTACGTATCGATATACCATATGGATGCAAATTGGCCCATATAGTATCTACTTTTTTTTTGAGGGGGGGGGGGTAGGAATATGATATTGAATCTTAATATGAACTTTTAACATCTGAAGTATGACTGAGTTTTTCTTCAGTCACGTTGACCATTGAATAGATTGAGGAAAAAAAAATTAAATCTCTGTAGATGTGGATCGTAGATAAAGAGTGGGGGGTTAATAATGACATTTACTAGTTTAGACTCCAAGTAGTCAAAACGTGTTAAATGAAGAGACTACTTATTCACCCTTGGTTTAAAGTTTTGGGCAAAAGAATCCTATTCTATTGGCACATAAAACAGCAACATGCGGGACCAATGAGAGAGTATGTGATAGCATCTTCACTGCTTTGTGTGTTTAGGGTAACATGGTTTTTTCCCACATACCCTATCTCTATGTGTTTCCTACACGTACAGTACAATATTATTTTTTCTTAAAGTTTTTCATGAAAATGCTATTACACCAACATAGGGGGTCAACGAGAGTCCATACATAGGCATCCAACTAGGAGGATGGATCATTTTTCACGACGTCATGTGTCTGGTGCAATTAATGCTAGGCAGTATTATTTTTTTCCTAAAATGTATGTAATTTATTTTTAACAATATGGTTCACTATGTAAGAGTTATTTCATCAATTTCCCTCACGGTTTCAATGTTGCTTTTACCCTTATTCTTCTTCTTCTTCTTTTTTTTTTTTTAAATGAAAAAATGACATGCATTTTCATCCATAATTAGATGATTAAATATTTTCATGTGGTAAGAAAAGTCACATCATATGGACTATGGAGAGTGGGATCCTAGCCTGAATGGCTTACTCGTTAACTATTTTCCAAATATTTGTTGAAAAAAGTTGGCATATTATACGCACACTAATTGTTTGTAGAGAAATGGAGTCATGGGAAGACACATTTTAGTAAATTTCAACTAATGCATTTTCCTATTTGGAGATATAAAACCCAATGTTTAAGACTTGATATAATGGGCTAGCAAAAATGGGAATTTCAATATTAACATATGACTAATTTAGTGGAAGGAACCCCTTGCTCCATCATTGTTCAGGTAGACTCATTGGTACTTGGTAGCCTAGTGGAAGGATACCCTAACCTCATCCAACTATTCACCAAGTCTAGCCACCCCACGTGACTCGAAAATATAAGTAAATATATAGAAGTCATTAAAAAAGATGAATGTTTAGCAATAAAAGTCACTAAAGTACTATGGTATTTACTCACGAAACTCAAATTAATTAAACTATGCTTACACAATCAAAGTTTAGCAAGTTCAAATCAATTAAACCATGTATAAAAAATATGAATGCTTAGATAACAATCACCACCATCTCAACTAAACATATCACATAGTCTTAGCACTAAATGCATATAGTATTAAAAAAAAAAATACGAGTAGTATTAAAGGGGTCGGGTTGGGCTTAAAGGAGTCGTTTAAATCGGGTTTATAGATGTGTTGGGTCGGTTCATTGGATTTTTTCTCCCCTTCCCTATAAATAAGAATCATGTAAGAAAGGGAGGCACCTCTCTTCCTCTCTTCCTCTCTTCTTCTAGGTTTTTAGTTGTGCTCTATTATTCTCTTTTAGTTATTTGTCTTAGTTTTTTATGCAAGCACTTTTGTAATATTTTTTTTATTAATGCAAGTATTTTATTTGATTGTTCAAGTTATTCAAAGGTGTAGTAATTTTAATTTATAGTTATAGGCTTAGTTATGAGAGATAAGAACAAGTTGTGGAACATCTCTTTCAAGTTCAATTTTTCTCTTATAGATTTTGGTTGCATCGTATACTACATGATTATAAATGTGTCGCTCGACACATTTATTAATCGGGCTGGTTTAAGTTTGGCCATAAACATATAGGGCTCGATCGAGCCTACTGATGTGGGTCTGGAATTGACACTCTTAATCTATGACCACGTGTCATCATAAGAAGTCTCGCCACACCTCACCGCGCGAAATCCTCCCTGTGAAGGATGTTTTCCCCTCAACACACTGGCCGGAGCGGGAAATTTTCATCCTCGTCGAATAATTGGCGGGAAGTCACTCCCAAAACTCCGTTGAATTGCGTTAAATCTCTCAAGTATATATAAAAGGGCCTAACCTCTTCTCAATTATCGCCTAACCGACCCTTCCGTCATATTCACTTAAAATTTCTCAAAAAGTGGTCTCATAGGTCTCTCTCTCTCTCGCGCGCGCTCTTCTTCGCCCGATTCCTTTCTTCTTCTGCCTCCAATCTGTGCATCATCAACGAAGACCTAGATCTAAGCATCCATGGCGAAGATCTCGAATTCCGAGGTCTCTTCCGACGAAGATCCTTCGAATGGTTCGATTTATTCGGAGGAAGACCAGAAGAACGAAGAACTAAATGATGAGGAAGACGAAGAGGAGCTTGAAGCTGTCGCGAGGACGACTGTTTCTGATGAGGAAGCAGGTGAGGATAATTCACAGTCCACGGACGACGATGCTGTCGCTGATGGCAAGAGCGAGGACGAAGAAGAAGACGAGGAAGAGGTAAGGATGCGGATTTGAATGACGCTCATTTTTTTTTTTTTTTGTTAGGTTTATGTTGTTCGAACTTGATGTGTTATCGTGGAGGCATCAGTTAGGTTTTTCGTGGACGTTGATGGTTTCACTGTTTATAGAACCAGCGGTCTAGGGTTTCATTGTTGCATTGACGAAAAATTTCAAATTATAGCTAAATTGCTATGCAATAGTCGCTTATGGATTTGGTGCAAATTAAAAGGTGTTTTAAGTTCCAGGGTTTTTTTTTGGTTGGTCGCATTAAGCTTCTCACCACTCGTTGGTTTACTGTTACCACCTTTTTTTCCCCGTTTCCCCAATCTCTTATGGTGATCTCACTCTCCTGGGATTACAAAAGAGTAGAGTTCAGTTATATTTGAATTTTTTTTCCCATCATGGCACTCCTAATGGACTCATTCTAGTCGGGCCACGGACTTGCGTCCTCCAAATTCCCTTTCATCCTACTCACAATTTTAGTTTTCTCGGTAAATGAGAGTTTTTGTACTGGTTTCATCTGTGTTTGCAATTATTTATCAAGTTCAAGCGTGTTAAACCTGGTTTCCATCATGCCACGTACTATTCTATATTTTTATCCAGCTTCATTTCTTCTATATTCTCGCAGGCAGGAAATTCAGGGAATGCTGAAATTGGAAAGCGTGAAAGGGCCAGGTTGAAAGAAATGCAGAGGATGAAGAAACAGAAGATCCAAGAAATTTTGGATGCCCAAAATGCTTCCATTGATGCTGACATGGTTTGTGATTTTAGCCTTTTTAAAACAATTTTTACCTTTTGTTGATACATATTGGGTGTGTGAATACAACTTGTAATTTTATTTTATTTTTTATTTTTTTTAATTATTGTTATTCCAGAACAACAAAGGGAAGGGGCGGCTGAAGTATCTTCTGCAGCAGACAGAGATATTTGCTCATTTTGCCAAAGGCCAGTCGACACCTCAGAAGAAACCAAGGGGAAGGTAAAATTATTTGCCCATTGAATAATCATAGATGGTATAAAGTTTCCCTCTTATGATTGTTGACCTTGTTATCCAAGGTGAAACCAGAGAAGGACTATGCATGGGTAACAAAACGTGTGACCTGTTTGACTATTAGGAAAATAATATTTTGATGTTGGAGTGGTGAAGATGCACACTCGAATGTAGGCTGAGATTTATTTGTCATTCTAGTTATATCTGAAAAAGGGAAAATGAAATTCAAGGGCAAGGTGGGTGGAACCAGCCTTTCAAAGCCAAGTCGTGGATATACACTTGATCACTTTAAGAACTTAAAATAAATCCAAGTAATGTGCAGCAGGGTTGTTAAAACCATTTTTTGTTTCATTGATATTTTAGTTATGAGATATGGTTCACTTCAATTAGAAGTCTGAATTACTGTTAAGTAGTCCTTGCAAGCTTTGTTCTCCTGCATGATGTCTGGAGCTTTTAAGTACCTTTATTTGGAAGAGGAACTATTTGGAGCTTACTTATGTTATTTGCTGTCTGGTCGAAGGAAGGACACAGACATGTGAATGGAAAATGGATTCAAGGAGTTGGTGATCGTTCATTTTTCTATTATGCTTTTGAGGATATATTTTGGAGTTACAAAAAAATGTTGACGTGGATAAGTTTGGTGACTTTACATTATTTTTTGTTGAATTTTTTACATTAAATTGAATGAAGGCATAATTTGCTTTAAACCAATCTTATAAAGTATCTATCCCGCAAATAAAATTGTCATTTGGCTGTACATGTATATTCCTGCACCACTTTTGATCAAGATGCAGATTCTAAGATGATGACAATAACAGATTGATGGCAGTGGTAACATTAATAGGTGGGTTGACTCTAGGGTTTTCCGTGAACAGTATTGTTTTATCTAATGATAACGTTATTGATGAGTCTAGGCCTGGCCTTGAGTCAGTTAGGTAATTTTGAGTCAAATTTCTAACATTATGTAGATAAATTTTTCAGAAGTGGTAATGCAATGTTAGTATGAGGTAGCATTTAGGGTCTTTTAATGTGGTTAGGAAGAGTTGAAAAGTTGATCAAGAAGACTTTGTAGGGGTAATTGATTTGGCTAGAAGGGCCTATTTTTTTTGCAATATCGTGAATGCTTGAAATAATAAAGAGGAAGTGCTGCGATGTTTTGTGTTCTGATATATTTTTCTTTGTAGTACTGCTCAAATGGAATAAGAAGGTTGTAGTGTCTCACGTGAAACATGTAGTCTTCTGCATTACACTGATCACTTTTTGAGTTGGATGGTTTGTTTATTGTTTGATAATTGCAGGGGTCGTCATGCATCTAAAGTAACAGAGGAGGAAGAAGATGAAGAATGCCTTAAGGAGGAAGAGGATCATCTTTCTGGTGCAGGAAGTACACGATTGGTGACACAACCTTCTTGTAAGATATATTCCTTTCGACAGGTTCTTTTCCTCTTTTATAACATGCAGAATAATAATAATTCACTGAGCGCTAATAATGCATTTCAGGCTTCTAGAAAGAAACTAGAAACAGAACAACATTTGAATCAATAGGACGAACACAGGGACATAATTGATAGGAAACGACTCCAGTCCCATATGCATAGCTTAACAGCTCAAAAGCTCTTAAGAAAAGTCAATATCCTTAACTCAAATCCTACCTAATTGATGGTGTGTTTGTATAAAGCTTTCAAAAATTTTAATTCAACTCATAAAAGGAATCTTGATCACACTCCTAAATTGATTAAGAAAATCAAACTAAAATTTTTAATTTATTCTAACAACCAATATCCTAATCTGACTCTAAACACATAATTGTGTACTTTTCCCCCACTTTATGGGCTTATAATTATGGGTTGTTACTACAAATAACCATAAACAAGTAGTCCAAGACCAATAGAACCCATTCATGATCCAAATAAAGTCTTCCTAGGACAATTGGGTAGTCTTAACTGTGTCGTATAATCTAGAGGATATATTGTTTTCCACTTCTCATTGCTTTAGGTGCTTTGATGTCAAACCTAAGTTGGAGGAGACATACGCCCCTTTCCTTGTTTAGATGCAAATTGCTTACTTCTACACAGTTAGTTGTTGGGTTGTGCTTGTGGTTTGGTCTACCCCCTAACATATCCAAGGTTGGGTGGTGTTTTTGGGTTCTTGATTGGGCTTTGGTCAAGTTCTCCATAGCTTGAGCCAATGCCTTAGCTTAGTAATACCTATATATATATATATATATATATATGATGTTTCACGTATTAAACATTGAAGAAAGTAAATTCTTATACTAACCTTAGGTTTAATGTGGAATTAATCCTGGATCAGGGAAATCCAGTGGAAGATTAGCTTGCGACAGGATCATAGGAAAAGAACACTATTAGATTAGAGAAAACCAAATAACTTTGTCAAAAGTATTCTATGTTTAGGGAGAAGAGAGTAAGAAGAAACTAAAGAAGAAAGTAGAAGCATTAGAGGGAATATCAGAACTAGAGAATAAGAACAAAGAAGCCTGAGGAAAGCTCACACATGTTAAAAGCATATCAGAAGAAGCAGGAAATTAGGTTTGGGATATCAATTCTGTATGTAGTGTGCTCAACAACTCCAAAACTCTTTGAAAACTATTCCTTAATCAAAGCATGTCCAGTTGATGGGGGTGTATACATATATACAGACCTTGAAATTCCAAACAAGTACTACAAAAGAGAAGTATTTCAAGTAATATGTGCATATAATTAAAGATGTGTGTGGTGGCATGGTGATTAATTTGGCTAGAAAACTAACATATCATTAGCAAATGAGAGATGAAGTATCATGTTGTTGACATGAGAAGCTCTATAAGGGCTGATTCTATCTGCGGAAATAAGCAAATTAAGGGTTTTGGTATGAGCCATCAGTCAAGTCTGCTAGGAAGGGCAAGCAGGAGGGGCCAGCGAGGCTTGTCGAGACCTTTGGAAAGGGACAAAGTTGCTCGGTGAAGCCAAGCTTTCTATCCATCCTGTGTCAACTCCAATCTGATTGAACTGAGGAAAGCACCAAAGGTAGTTAATTCCCAATTACAACATGGTTATATCAAGGATCAACTTTAACCTCCTATTTGTTTGTGCTTATCATGGATGAATTAACCAGGCATATTCAAGATGAGGTTCCTTAGTGTATGATTTTTGTTGATGATATTGTTTTGGTGGATGAGATAAAAGTAGAGATTATTGCCAAGTTGAAGTTATGGAGATCAACCTTGGAATCAAAAGGTTTTTAAGATAAGTAGAACATAGACAAAGTATATGGTGTCAAGGATGGATAATGAGGTGGTGAAAATTGATGAGAGGGAGGTTTCACAAAGTGATTATTTTAGGTTTCTGGGTTCAATCATAAATAAAGGTGATATAAAAGATGATGTTTCATAAAGAATTAAAATAGGAGGAATGAAGTGGAGGATGAACAGTTAAGAAGCATCATGTATATAAATTTAGTGTAGTAGAGATGAGGATGTTGAGAATGATGACTGGTAAAGTTAGGAAGGATAAGAATGATCATATTAGGGCTGGTTTTGGAGTAGCTTTGATATATGTAACCTATGAGAAATTCGTTTGAGGTGGCATGACCATGTTCGAAGGAGGAGTGATTTGCTTCAAATTGAAGGATCTAAAAGAGTTAGGGGCAGTCCTAAAATGACTTTAGGAGAAGTGGTGAGAAACGACATGCATAAGTTAGTCCTTGTATCAATTATGACATTGAACAAAGCTGATTGGAGGCAAAGATCCATGTAGCCAACCCCATTTAGTTGGGATAAGGTTGAGTGGTTGTTATAGACTCAATATAGAATTCTTAAAGCTATCATCTTAATGACTTAATCTATCTCAAACACTTGTATACTAATCCTGTGTACTTATGAATAAATGGCCTAATTATAATATAACTACCCAATGCTCAATTTTAGCCCATAGGACTGCCACCTCTTCTTACGGGCCTTCCAAGCGTGCTCCGAGGCATCCATATTGGATGATGTTGATCTAACTAGTCCAATGCAGGCATGCAGCTGCATCAAGGGTATTTGAAAGGTTTTAATTAGTACTACAGTTTATTATTTAATCATGACTTGAATTGATCTATAGCTCTACTATAAAGTTGCAAACTTGAGAAATATGCCGGGCCTGGTTGTGCTTTGGGCTAGGACAAGGCTCCATCTGCCTAATCCTAGTTTGTTGGGCTATGCATAGCTAGCTGTTCTGAAGCTGTTTGAAGTTGGTTAGGTTATAATTCAACTCTGTTTGGCTCACTTTAAATTAGAACAAAACGTAAGGCACTTCTTGGGGCAAAGGAGAGAAAACACCTTGTTGACACTTCATGAGTTTGTGTTGATTCATGTTTATTGGCGTTAATTTATTTATTTTTTTAGGAATATGCTTATATTAAACCCTATGCTTTGTTTATTTTATATTGGTTTTCTCATATTAGGTTATTATTGGCATAATTATATCAATGGAAAGTGTTCTTTATGGGGGAGTGTAGTCCTTGTGCATGTGTGAGTACCAATGGGAGCGCACGAGGAAGCATCCACATAGGTCATTTTCCTTTCATGGGGGGTGGGCTGGACATTTCAAAGTCCCCATGTGTCTAGGCTCAGGGGCAACTCTCCCCCACAAAAAAACTCTCCCTTGTATCATATTGCATAGAAGTATAATTATATAAAATTGTCATTGCTATATCTTTATTACATATAATCATATACTGCACGCCTAGGCGGGCGCCTTGTCTCCTAGGTGCCCCTCGGCTTGGGCCGCTTGGTCGCTGTGACAATGTTCATCTGCAATGGATACGTGATCTTTCAAAATTCCATTTTGATAGTCACCCTTATAAAGTTGTGTTGGCAATTAATGGATGTAGACTTATCCTCAAGTGTTCCTTGGGAGGATTCCCACCATGTTGGCTAAGTGCAAGTCCGTAATGATTAGGAATGAAATCTTGGCCAAGCGAGCAAATGGATAGGCATTATTTCTCCCCTGGGGAGTGTTGGGGTTTCTTTTCCTTTTTCTCTCTGATGAATTGCAAGTTCTGATTGCTTAGTAAGGTCATTGTTAATTGATTTATTTTGGAGTCCAAAGTTTAATTCTTTTAATTAAATTTCATTTTTATGTTTTAGTATTTACTTTGAGGCACTTGATGATCCCTTGGGTTGCTTTGATCTGTTTTGCAGGTATTCAAGGGAAGATGAGGGATTACCAGCTGGCTGGATTGAACTGGCTGATAAGGCTTTATGAAAATGGCATTAATGGAATTCTTGCAGATGAAATGGTATATTGAAATGCTGGAGCTTTCTTGTTTTGGTTCTTAGATGATTCTTTTTGGTCATGCTCATCTTTGATAGTTGGGCTAAATCTTTCAAAGTTCTTTCTAGTCATGTGTATGTTTGGCAGTAGGGCTAAATCTTTGAAGTTCTTTCTGGTCATGCCCATTACTTTCTGGTTATTCTCATCTTTGGCAGTGGGTAAAAATTTGAGAGTTCTTTGAGATTAGATATTTGCCATCAAAGTTTCCCAAACTTGCCAATCTTCAATTCATTTGTGTATATCGTTGAGAGTTGTGTATGTCAGACAACCTGTCTGATCTGATATCGTGGATCACTTCACTTCTTAATCATTCCATATTGATGATTGCTTGGTGTAACTTTTGTTCAGGGTCTTGGCAAAACACTGCAAACTATCTCATTGCTAGGTTATTTGCACGAGTTCAGGGGAATAACCGGTCCTCATATGGTTGTTGCACCAAAATCTACCCTTGGCAATTGGATGAAGGAGATTCGGCGTTTTTGTCCGGTTCTGCGTGCTGTGAAATTTCTTGGAAATCCAGATGAAAGGGTAATTAGCCTTGGCTTCATGAATTACTCTTCTATTATTTACTCTATGCACTGCATTGCGAATTATTACTTTTGTTTTATGATTTTGCAGAAGCACATAAGGGAGAAACTACTCGTTGCCGGGCATTTTGACGTCTGTGTGACCAGTTTTGAAATGGCAATCAAAGAAAAGACTACATTACGCCGTTTTAGCTGGCGTTATGTTATTATTGATGAGGCTCATCGAATCAAGAATGAGAACTCACTTCTTTCAAAAACAATGAGGCTTTACAACACTAACTACCGACTGCTTATTACAGGGACTCCGCTTCAGGTAGCGATGTACTATTCTGCATGCAAGCTTTTGTACTTCTGAGCTTCCCCACCCTTTTTTTTTTTTGGGTTGCTTCTTTTTATTATCTAGAGGATCTTTGATCCTTCAGCGTTTGAAATGAAAAATGAGGAATCTAAGATTTCATTTGCAACTGAGTCACTTTTTCCAACTTATTGTATATGTTCTTTTAGGTTAACTGGAAAAGCAGTTGGCCAAATTTATTGTGGTTTGAACTCATTGACCTTAATCAAGATCATTTAGTTACCAGGCTAACATATAGCAGCAGAATCCAGCTGTTAGAATCTCTCTTTTTGATGCTTTTGTTACTGATTACTCAATATTTGATATGAAAACATCGTGTAGTTGATCTCTGAGTTTGTTTGGATATTTCCTTGGTGTTGGAACTATTGTGATTCGAATAATTGCATTCTCTTAACTCCAACCCTTGGGGGTTTATGCTTTCCAAAATGTACAAGGAAGGGCTAAAGTCACTGTGAGACGTTAGCACTTATGCTTATTTTGCATGTTTAAGATCCATGTTTTCATGGCAGCATGGAGCTTATTGTGTTGTTATTTTTTGGGGGGGGGGTGTTTCTTTTGTACAACCTGTTCTGATGAGCTTATCAGGATGTTCCGCCAACTTTTATCCACATGGGTGGCTAGTTTTGGCCAACAAACTGTTGGATTAGTTTTACAACTTATGGATTAAGTATGTGTTGAATTTCAGACTCAAATTCAATCAAATACCCTCCCACGCATGTCCATGCCTTGCTTTTTTAACCATTTGAAAAAAAAAAATTAATATGTATTTCTTTATAATTTTATCTCTTAACTGTACTGGATGTCATTTGTTTAGATTGTTTGCATCCTTTCTAGATCCTTGGAGAGGTCATGTTTTAAGTATTTCTATATCCGGCATGAAGATGTTTGTATGTCTCTTGCAAAAGTTGCTGTAAAGTGGATTTAATATTCTTGCAATCTGTTTTATCTGCAGAACAATCTCCATGAGCTTTGGTCTCTTCTTAACTTTTTACTCCCTGAGATATTTAGTTCTGCTGAAACCTTCGATGAATGGTTTCAAATATCTGGTGAAAATGACCAGCAGGAGGTGGTACAACAGCTTCACAAGGTAAAGGTTTCAGTGTTGTCTTTGGGCACTATTTCATTTGATCTAATTTGATGGAACAGCATGAATGTATGATGTATGTTTCTGCATTTTGAAGGTCCTCCGTCCTTTCTTGCTAAGAAGGTTGAAGTCCGATGTTGAGAAAGGCTTGCCTCCTAAAAAGGAAACCATACTTAAAGTAGGGATGTCGCAGATGCAGAAGCAGTATTATCGGGCTTTATTGCAGAAAGATCTAGAGGTTGTTAATGCTGGTGGAGAGCGTAAGCGTCTTCTGAATATAGCAATGCAGCTGCGTAAATGTTGCAACCATCCATACCTTTTCCAAGGGGCTGAACCTGGCCCTCCTTATAGTACAGGAGATCATCTAATCACAAATGCAGGTAGGATTTTGCTTTTGTGAAGCCTCTGAGTTCATTGGTGCTTATTGGTTGATTGATTGTAACAGTATCTTTCCCAACTTTCAGGGAAAATGGTTCTCCTTGATAAATTGCTCCCAAAGCTAAAAGAGCGTGACTCTCGTGTTCTAATATTCTCTCAGGTTAGTGTCATGGCCCATCATGCTTGGATAATTAAGAATCTTGATTATTTAACTTTGTTCTGCATCATTCCTTGAACTCCTCCATGTTGATTAGATTTTCTGTGTTTTTGTAATTTTCATTGTTAGTGATTTCATCTTTTCTTATTCCTGCTCTTATCTGTAGATGACTAGACTGCTAGACATTCTGGAAGACTACTTAATGTTCCGTGGATATCTGTACTGTCGAATTGATGGGAATACTGGTGGAGAAGACCGTGATGCTTCCATTGATGCCTTTAACCACCCTGGAAGTGAAAAGTTCATCTTCTTATTATCAACCAGAGCAGGAGGCCTTGGTATTAATCTTGCCACTGCTGATGTTGTCATTCTTTATGATAGTGATTGGTAAGTTCATTCTGTCTTTTGGGTGTTGCTACTGCAATTTAATTAGTTCAAATTCTGAAATTTTTTATTTCCACAATGCAGGAACCCACAGGTGGATTTGCAAGCACAGGACCGTGCTCATAGGATTGGTCAAAAGAAAGAAGTTCAAGTGTTCCGGTTTTGTACAGAGGTTCAGTTGATCCCTTTTTCCTGAGTAGTTCAAATGACAGTATATGACTCGTAAAGTTTTTCGTAATATCATTTATTTTTTACCTAACAAAAGCTGTCATTTAATTTTTGTGCTGATTCAGTACACGATAGAGGAGAAAGTGATTGAAAGGGCATATAAGAAGCTTGCACTTGATGCCCTAGTAATTCAACAAGGGCGGTTAGCAGAACAGAAAAGTAAAGAATATCTGTTTTAGATGATTGTTTGCTGTTCTATTTTTAAGTGTAACTTGGTGTTAAAATTCTCCAGTAACCTCTGTTGACACTTTTATTGTGACCTGTGATGCAGCTGTTAATAAAGATGAACTGTTGCAAATGGTGAGGTTTGGTGCTGAAATGGTTTTCAGTTCTAAGGACAGCACAATCACAGATGAGGATATTGACAGAATCATAGCAAAAGGAGAGGAAGCAACAAGAGAGCTTGATGCCAAAATGAAGAAATTTACTGAAGATGCTATCAAATTTAAGATGGATGATAGTATGTATTATGATTCACTTGAGCACTTATCCCATCTCCTCTCATCTCCCTCCCAAATCCCCAGAACCCATCTGGCATCTCCCTCACACCCCCCACCCCCCACCCCCCGTGCGCGAAAAAAATAAATAAAAAAAAAAGAGGAAAACTATATCGGGTTCTAATCTTTATTATTTGTTTGTGTCTGTGCAGCTGCTGAACTTTATGATTTTGATGATGAAAAGGTACACACATTTTTGTTTGATATGCCCTTACCTGTTGCAGCCAATGTAAAAGATGCTAATGATGCTTCTAGCAGACTGTGTACATTGTTATTAATATTCATTTTTATTTTAATGAAGGATGACAAACTTGATTTCAAGAAACTTGTCAGTGATAACTGGATTGAGCCTCCGAAGAGGGAGCGCAAGCGCAAGTAAGTATAATAATTGTATTGCACCTTCTGCATGTTATACTCTTTATGGTCCCCCCACCTCCCTTTTTTTTTTTTTGGTTCTGTGTAGATCTGATTTCTGTATGTCATTTCTTTAGCTATTCAGAATCTGAGTACTTCAAGCAAGCAATGCGCCAAGGAGGTCCAGCAAAACCGAGAGAACCACGCATTCCTCGCATGCCTCAACTGTATGTACCTGTTGATTTCCTGGTGCTGGATGCTTGTACATTGTAGTTTTTGTCCTTTAAATTTTTTTATTAGATAGTAATCTGGTACTCTTCAATGCATTTATCAGTAGTAAGATGCATCTCAGATCATAGTTGGTATGGTTGTCGTCTGAGCTGTATTCTGTTTCATTTTCAGGCATGATTTCCAGTTCTTCAATACACAGAGGCTAAATGAACTATATGAAAAAGAAGTGCGCTACCTTGTGGTGGGTTTAATGTGTTCTATATTTTCTCCCTCTTTTTCTTTTCCTGGCTTCTAAATTTGCCCACTGTGGTCTGGGTTTGAACTAATTTACTGCCCAAATGCTTTCTCAGCAAGCAAATCAGAAAAATCAGTTGAAAGACACAATTGGAGAGGGGGATGAACCTGAAGGTTTTTATCTTTTAGACATATGTTTATGCTTTTTAGTGGAACATTTTAATTTTTAACAGTACACTAATATTTTGTTTTCCATTTGTTTAAGACATAGGGGAGCCCTTGACTGCAGAAGAACGAGAAGAGAGAGAGCAGTTGTTAGAAGAGGTGTGTAGGTTATTGACATATGGGTTCCTAATAGTCTTTTGTGCTGCATCTTGAAAGAATAAGCTGTTTCTCTTGTCGGAGCTAATTATGTGTGAATTTTAGGGTTTTTCATCATGGACTAGGAGAGACTTCAACACTTTCATCCGTGCGTGCGAGAAATATGGTCGTAATGACATAAAAAGTATTGCTTCTGAAATGGAGGGCAAAACAGAAGAGGAAGTTGAACGGTATGCCAAGGTCTTCAAAGAAAGATACAAGGAGTTAAATGGTAACGAAAAACTTCTATTTAATTATTTGATAAATAGGTTTATTGAGTTGGCATTATGGTTATAGCAAGTATAATTGAGGGTGATTTTTGAAACATTCAACCAGGTTTTATAGGTGAACAAAGCATTACTTATATGCTTAATGGTTATTTATTGTGTCCAGATTATGATCGTATTATCAAGAATATTGAAAGGGGGGAAGCCAGAATCTCTAGGAAGGATGAGATCATGAAAGCAATTGGGAAGAAGTTGGATCGCTACAAAAATCCATGGTTGGAACTGAAAATTCAATATGGCCAGAACAAAGGGAAGCTTTACAATGAAGAATGTGATCGCTTCATGGTAGGTTCCTGAATTTCTTGAGAGCATTTTTTTAATGGATGTTACTTGGATTTTTTATCCGTCTAACATGCATGACACTATACAGTTATGCATGGTCCACAAGCTTGGATATGGGAATTGGGATGAGCTCAAGGCAGCTTTTCGCACATCACCATTGTTTCGTTTTGATTGGTTTGTAAAATCTCGCACCACACAAGAACTTGCAAGACGCTGTGATACACTCATTCGTTTGGTAGAGAGAGAAAATCAAGAATTTGACGAGAGGGAGAGACAAGCCCGGAAAGATAAGAAGCTTGCAAAGGTTGTTTTCCTGTCTCCCTGTAAAATTTAATCACATGGATATTCCTGTATTTCTTTTATGCTTAATAATATACTAATGTTTTACAGAATATGACACCTTCAAAGCGTGCAATGACTAGAGTGCCTACCGAGAGCCCCACATCAACTTTGAAGAAAAGGAAACAGACAGTGATGGATGACTATATTAGCTCAGTGAGTATCAGACTGAATTCTTATAGGTTTTATATGGAGAATTTAACTTCAAAAATCTGTGTTATGTGTTTGAGCTGCTAGTCACTGTATCTGATATTGCTTAATTGTTTGTACAGGGGAGGAGGAGGAAATGAAATTTTTGTCATAGTATAAATGCCTGTCCACTGTCCAGTAACTAAAATTGCAGGATTACCGAGTAGGTTTTTACCCCGCAAGTCCTAATGGTTCACTTTCATGAATTGACCTGTTTTGAATTCTTGGGGTAATTTTTGGAGAATCTCGGTTGTCCTGGGCCATCCTATTGGTAGAAGGGGTTCGGAGGGGGTTATTAGAGGTTTCTTTCTAGTGTACCAAACAAGCTGTACACTTATTATTTTAATGTATTGCAAGAGATACTACAAAGAATTACAGAGCTCCTTGTTTCAATTTTTTCTTTTTTATTGATTCTACTGTAGTATGATATTCAAATCTGGAAACTAATGCCCCATGGATGATGTATTATAAGAGGAAAGAAGAATTTGTGCAGGAGGCATGATCTGCAGCAGCATCCCTGAACTAGGCCTTGGTCCACAGATTCAGTTCAATTTGGTATTACGATTAGATTTGTGGATGTTCTTCAAGATTGCCTCAAAAGGAAAGTAGTTTATTTAAAGCTTGGAAAATCATGTTAGATGGTGGAACAGTGGAACTGTTTTTGAATCATGGATTCATTCTTGTCAAGGTGTACAAAGATTTTAGTCCTTATTTCTGTTGGTCTCTATTTTTTATCCATAGTTTTTTTGTCATTTACGAGGCAGGGCTACTTGGAAGGTGGACCCAAGACATTGCTCGTCCCCTCCTAGAGATTGTCATTCCATTAAGTCACTTTAAGTGGTATATGTTAATATTTACATGGCCCTGTGTCAGTGGGCGCACATGGGCATCAACAAGAGTTGAGTTTATTGTATTTCGGTGGTAGAGGTGTCTCACCCTGTGTTTGGTTGCAGGTGTTGTGCAACCTGGACTGTTCTTCTGCCCTTTTTACAGTTAATGTGGCACAACCCTACTGTTAATGATATCATGAATGCGGTTATGCACCTTGCTGCTCTCACGCATCACAACCCCCCCCCCCCCCAACCCAATCCTCCACTCCAAAAAGAAAAAAGAAAAAAGAGATGCAATTTTTGACATTCTCAAAAGAAAAAAAATCCACAATTCTTACAACCAGTAAATTGGTTAAAAAAAATTGGAGGTTTAGAGCATTCAAATACTAGGTACATGCATACTTATTAAGCAAATTGTAGATGCTTGTAACATTGGTCGAAACAGCCTCTTGACATTCTTGGGGTAAGGCTGTGTAATTCTCGCTCCCCCAAGACCTTGCACATGCAAGAGCTTTTCAAGAGTATATATGATAATGTCCTGATTGCTCATGAAATGTTCCATCATATGAAGGGAAAAGGTAGAACTTGCAAAAGAGTTGCTAGGTGGAAAGAAATACTCTTGTCATAACGGAAGAGGTTCTTATAAAAGCAGTTGCAAGTTGCAACAACTACTCCACAATATGCAATGACACTTCAAACTCTCTGAAGGTGCACTTGAGAAAGAAAACTGCAATTACTAAATTAACCACTGGCTCGCGTTGAATCAGTGTATGTAGAGGATATTTCAATATGATTAGTTTGTGCATGTTCCATAAAATTAACTGACTACTCAAGGAGAAAGATATGCTACTGAAACAAAACACTTTGTATAAACCTATAATCTGACTCTGAAATCCATACAAATACGAAGATGGTTGAGATATAAGGGCTGAAAAATGAGACACCCAAAACAAAACCCATAACCCCCTTCCCTCCCTTTACAGAATTACCTGCACAAATTTAACACATACTCTTTCAAACTCCCTTTTGTACCCTGAGCTTTGACAAGTCCATACATGCAAAGTCCAACAAAGTTGCATTTCAAAATCCTATGCTGCACATGCCCACAAAAATTAACCTTCCCTCTTTCAGATTGTCTTTTAATCACAGGTCAACTAACTTTGAAATCTGATGTTTACATAGGGCAAGCCACAACAATCAAGTTGGACAAGTACCCTTATTCCATGGGAAAGATGGAAGCCTTGATAGAAGATATGGTGGCTTGTAACCACTTCTTTTCCCTGTTTTTTCTTCAGAATGATTAACCAAAGCAACCTGTAGGCTTCAGATTACCTCATTGTTGCTCATTAGTACCATTAAAGCTACCAACGGCATTTGCTCGCTTTTTTTCTCTCCAATTCTCACCCCATACTTTTGCCTCTGCAACTGCACGTTCTCTATCAAAAACTTGGTTGAAATTCCTTGATGTTTCCCTTGCATGAACAGGGCTATCCCTCTGAACTTCCTGCCTTTCCAATTCATCTAAGCCCAACTTCCTTCCAGACCCACTGCTGGGTTCACCCGTTCCAGTCTCTGCCCCTAAGTTTACTCCCCGAATGGGATCTCTGTGTCTCCTGTCAGGAGAATTCTGGTGGGGTGAGTGAGAATGTCGACCAAAATGTCCAGCTTCATCTTGGCCATCGGACCCACCACCCATGCTCTTTCGGTGCCTGGGAGTAGATGGACCAACTCTGTTACTTTGTGCAGAAGTCGCATTCGGATCGTATGTTTGGGAAGCTAAATATGTCAGAGCAGTCACGACATCTCCTATTAGAGGCCGTGTAGCAGCTTGCTCCTGCAAACACATGGCTGCAACTGCAAGAGCTTGGTAAAGTCCCCTCATTGGATAACGGCCTTGCAATAAAGGGTCAGCCATTTTGGGAAACTTCCTACGGTCTTTGAAAAGTGGTCGTGCCTGCAATCACAAGAATTAGGAAAATAAATAATTTATTTATTATTCATTAATTAAAACAAAAAAATATATTCACTTTTATTATTGTATACAAATGGAAGAACAAATTTTGAAGAAACTAAATCAGTCAAAGGAATGAGGAATAACTGAAGAAAAAAAGAAAAAAGAAAACACTTTACCCATGCAACAAGATTGTGCTCTCCAGGAGCCCTTGTGTTGTCAATTGCCTTGCGCCCTGTGATCAATTCAAGGAAAACTACACCAAAACTGTAAACATCAGATTTCAAAGTGAGTTGACCTGTCATAGCATACTCAGGGGCACAATAGCCATAAGTTCCCATCACTCGTGTGGAAACATGAGTCTTGTCTCCAACAGGACCCAGCTTTGCAAGCCCAAAATCTGACAACTTCGGGTGAAATCCCTCGTCAAGAAGGATGTTAGATGACTTGAAGTCCCGGTAAATGACAGGGGGATTTGCTTTATCATGCAGATGCTCCAACCCCTTGGCTGCACCTGCTGCAATCCTCATCCTTGTATTCCAGTCTAAAGGCTCCTTGTCTGGTGGAACATCTGAAAATAGGTAGCAGATAACTACATAAGTATTGTAGTTGATGAGCAAAAGCTTCATTCTTTTAATTGCAACAGCATATATTTATATTCTACATCACCCAAGAATTTATGCCAGATTGGCCTATTATACTATCCATTCAGAGAGAGAGAGAGAGAGAGAGAGAGAGAGAAGAAAGAGATATAACTGAAAATAAAAAATAGATCCCAAATAACATTCATGTATGAGATTACAACTAAAAGCTGCATGAAAATACAGATCCAGAATTTGCATAGGCATCTCACAAAGCTGTCTCTCAAGAAATCAACAAACATTGCATCTTGGGAAGTGGGAACCATACATTATGTGTTTCCGTTGACACCTGAAAACAAAAATACATCTAAATGGAGTCGTCAGAGAATTCAATGGAACGTTAATGGTTAAGTAAGCATAGTCATTTTCAGGAAACTGAGAGATAGGACTCCTTTATCATTCAGTTTTCTTTTTGTATTGCATCTCATTTAAACTAAAATTTTGAAAAAGAGTATCATTTGAGTCTTTTTCTCGAGCCAAAAATACAACTCCAAATATACACGAGTTATACAACTGCGAGTATTAGAGTGTGCTATGATCTTGTAGATATATTTGTGACAGACAATATAAGTAAGATACCAAGAAAGCCACAGGCCAAGAATTAATTGGCCTCTCAAAAGAGCATCTAGTTGGTTAACTAAGTCTTGCTTGCCTTTGACACACTAATACTAAGCATGCGTTGGGGTTAACCAAGAACACTCACAATTTGTTCAAAGCAAAAAATAATAAATGTAAGAAATTTAATGATGAGGGGCAATTTATTCAACTCTATCGGTCTCACTAGACATATTTGAAAAAAATGACATCAAAGAAGATTTAGTGTTTTGCATGTTTCTTGTCTTCTACAGCTGTATTAGTTTGCTACAGTTTTTTTAATTTTTAATAGGTTATTGTTTTCTACAGATTTCCCACCATTCTTTGTTCTCTATATAATACAAAGTGAAGCTTCTGACCATGGCCCATCTCTCTGTGAAGAATCAAGTGTGGAGTGAAGCCCACACAGACTTGTGGATGTCCTTGACATAACAGCTGTTTGCTTTCCACCCTAGAAATTCTCTGTACCACCTAATGTTAGTGTTGCTGAACTGCCACAGCAGTCAAAATTATATAAGCATGCTTATATACAAAAAAATGTCAGTTTTTTTTTTTGGTTGGGTCTCAACACTGAGAATTGCCTTTTTACTGCATCTACAATAAACAGGGAAAGAAGTAAGCATAATATGAGATATAGCATGATGCAAGAAAATTAGACATAAGAAAATGAGGTTATCTTCACCTACGAAGCCTTTCTTTTCTCAATAAATGAACCGTTTTCAACCTTGTAAATGAGAGTTTGTCACAACACCCAAGCCTTAAGCTATTCTTTTAACTTTTCTATCTTCTTTGAACCTCTGCTCTGTAACTTATATCCATCTTCATGCTCTTTATACAACCTAAAACAAAGAGCAACCCAATGCACAAGGCTTCCACTACTGCAGGGTCTGGGAGGGGCAAATGTACGCAGCCTTACCCCCTGCTTCACAAGAGAGGCTGTTTCCAAGTTTCAAACCTATAACCAACATGTTGCAATAGTGCAACTCAATTGTCACACCACAGGCTCGCCCACTCTCTTTATATTACCTAATAACTGAAAATGTTGGAAGGTTAATAAATGAACTAAAGCTATATACATCTCAGAGTTAGGTGGAAAAGATCGAAGAGGAGGATTCATTTTTGAAAGAGTATGAAAATCAGGTTTACTATGTAAGGGATTAGTAACACTGGTTCCCCCCCCCCCCCCCAAAAAAAACCCATTAAAAAATTAAGGCATTTTTATGAGATAACAAGTAAAGGCTACAACTATGAGAGAAGCAGGATTCTAACCACCTCCAGAACTCTTTTCTCTTTTTGGTGCATAAGTTACTACTGTCCTTGCAAATGGATGTGGGGATGGTATGGCAACAAATTGAGCTATAGGTCACGAAATTTCCCAAATAATCATGGTTAATTAAGGTGATGAGGTCCAAAGACACGGGTCGTCTTGAGCTCTCTAGATCTGTCCTCCAATCCATGTACCTCTATTGGTATGGTATCTTTGTCCTCCCTCCCTTAACCATTAAAGCCATTGAGTCCCTCATCAGTTCTTTTCTTTGGAAAGGAACTGACTCCACCAAGTTCCTCTGCCCCTCCAGCTGGAATTCAGTTTGCTTCCCCAAAGCTGAGGGAGGTCTGGGCCTCAGGCGCATTAAAGACATGAACAATGCGGGCATCCTCAAGCTGATCTGGAGGCTTGCCTCTAAGCCGAACAATATCTAGGTCTCTTGGGTTTACTCCTATCTCCTCAAATCCAACTCCATTTGATCTACTACGGCCCCCCACCCAGACTCCTCCTGGGTTTGGAGAGGTATCCTCCGCCTTAGACCTTTGGCCCTTGAGGCTATCTCCTATTCCATTGGAAATGGAGCATCTACTTCTCTTTGGCTGGACCCTTGGCACCCCTCGGGAGTTTGGAGTCCTCCGTCATCTTCTTAGTTCTAGAACTGTTTACTCCTCTGGATTGGATAGAATGGCACATCTCTTTTGTCCTCCTTATGGAAGGAGGGGATGCCTCCCCTCTTCCCAGCTCTCTAAGCAAGATCTGGACCTCCCTCCCTACCTTTCCCCCCGGCCACATAGAGAGGGATGATTCCATTCTCTGGAATCCTTCTCCTTCTAAGAGGTTCAACTTCTCCTCTACCTGGAACTTCGTTAGGACTAAAGGTCAGCCAACCCTTTGGCACAAAGTCCTCTGGTTCAAAGGCCATATCCCTCGCCATAGCTTTACTGCTTGGAGAGGAAATGAGGATGTGGACCATCTCTTTTTCTCCTGCTCCTTCTCCTCCACCATTTGGAAGAAAGTCCTTTCTCGTTGTTGGCCCAGTAGTAGAAGAGTTCTCCCTTTCACTAGGGAATCGATCTGGATAAACATGACCTTCCAAGGCCCACCATTTGTGATACCATTGGGAAGCTCGTTTTTTGTGCCACCATCAACCACCTTTGGATGGAGAGGAATCTTCGTAGATGGATGTCCAACTCCTGCTCCTTTGACGGGATTTGGAAGGCTCTCCTTCGAAGTCTCCACCAAAATTGCCACTATTCAGCCCTGTATGGTCCCAAACTCCCCTTGGAACAGACACATAATTCATTCCCGGAACATCCCTTCTTCTATTCTCCACCCCGCTCCCCTTGAGGGATTGTATCCATTTGTGCTAGTCTTCTCTTTTTGTTCGGACTAGTCCCTTTGGCAGGCCATGTGCCTCTCCCCCCTCCTTTTCTTTTCATTTGTATATTTTTGGATTAATATAATTTTTATTCATCCAAAAAAAAAAAGCACAAAATGGAAACCTGATGACAAAATGGGACTTGTTTGACGTTGTTTGTTCCTTACATGGACATTCACCTAAAAGAAAGATGATGCCCCCTCTCCTTACATGAAAAGATATGGGTCAAAATTATTCCCTCAATTAATTGACAAAGTCTCACATACAACAACAACAACAATAACCCAGCCTTATCCAGACTAAATGGGGTCCGCTACATGGATCCTTACCCTCCAATAAGCTTCGCTCAAGGTCATACTTGATACAAGGCCTAAGTTATGCACACCACTTCTCCTATAGTCATTTTAGGTCTCCCCCTCGCTCTTTTAGCTCCTTCAATCTGAATCAAATGACTCCTCCATACTAGAGCATCTAAAGTCCTCCATTGAGCATGGCCATGCCACCTCAAACAAATTTCTCGTAGCTTGTCATCTATTGGAGCAATTCCCAAATCAACTATAATATGATAATTTATTACTTCATCCTTATTAGTTTTGCCACACATCCATCTCAACATCCTCATTTCAACTATCTTAGCTACACTGAGTTTATATATATATGATGCCTTTTAACTCCCAACATTCCACACCATACAACATACCCAGTCGTATGAATGTCCTATAAATCTAAGTTTCAAAGGGATACTTCGATCACACAACACTCCGGATGCACCTCTTTACTTCATCCATCCTATTTTAATTTTCTTTGAAACGTCATCCACTATATCACCTTTATTTATGATTTATGATTGATCCCAGATACCTAAAACAATCACTTTGCGGAATCTCCCTCTCATTAATTTTCATCACCTTATTATCTATCTTAGTATAAGTAAAGTTACACACCATATACTCCATCTTTATTCTACTTATCTTAAAACCTTTTGATTCCAAAGTTGATCTCCATAGCTCCAACTTGGTGTTAATTCCCACCAATATCATCATAAAAAAAGCATACACCAAAGAACCTCATCTTGAATGCCTTTAGTTAAATCATCCATGATAAGTGCAAACAAATAGGGGCTAACCCAATTGAAATTTGGAATTCATTACCTTGAACCCCATATGTCTACATATTTAAAACACTTCTCTTCTCTAGTACTTTCCAGAATAACCTTCCAAGGACTCTGCCATAAGCTTTTTCTAGGCCAATTATGACCATATGGAGATCCCTATTGAGAAAAATCTCTAAATCTTTCTATGAAAAAGTCTCACTTATTGATATAAAAACAAACAAACAGAAAAATGATGAAGCAACCAATAACTTTAGATGCCAATCATAAACCAATCTTTATATAGTATCGACCCTTAATAAGCAATAGCTCTCAATCATCTTGTTTCTCTTTATGAATAGTTAGGTACCAATCAACGCCCTATCAAAATCTTTAGAGATAAACCATCTTACGAGATAATTGTAAACAAAATCTCACCAAATCCCAAAAGTATTCAACTAACCCTTTCTGAAAGGACCTAAAAGGCACAGATGATGACAGTAAACTAAATATCCAACATACCACACGCCAAAAAGAAACAATGCTTCCCACCAAGTAACAGTCAACGTTGAATGTGATAATGATAAGTTCTGACCTAGTAGTACCATGGTTTATACTGTCTGCTGATCATACAAGTTTGGTTAGTGAGACTGACAAATATAACGGAATATATGGACTGCAATTTCAGTAAGTGACAATATGAGGGGAAGTTGATTGAGATGGTTCAGCCACGTGCAACCGTCACAAATAATGCACTGAGGTTTAAAGATGACCACAGTTGTAGGTACAGAGGAAAGACATCATCGCTAAGGCTGAACAGCAGATATAGCATTAACCAGAGTGAAATAGCAAAGAAAAATTTCCTGTAGATGACCCAAAGTTGTTGAGACTAAGAATTGGTGTGAATTAGATTTATTTATATTTAGTTCAATACACATTGGAGTGTTCCTTTCATTAATGTGGACAATGCATTGCTATCCTAAAATGATGCTAGAGTATAGTAGGCAAGAGCAATGATGCATCGGCTTGACCAAATTCCTGATTCTTGTGCAACTATCAGAGGGGAGAATATTATTAACCTATAAAAGGATAGTTCCAATGTTTTTTCAAAAACTTAATTAACACTTTTTAGAGAAAATGAAAGGAATCCTGAACTGTACATGCCTTAGAATTACCAATTTATCATATTACATAATTTAAATGGCATTCAGGTATCAGAAGCAGTCTAACCATGTAAATGATCCTCCAATGATCCTAATGGCATGTACTCATAAACAAGGAGGCGTTGGTCTCCATCGGCACAATAACCAATCAAGTTGACAAGGTTAGTATGATGCAAGAGGCTAAGCATGAGAACCTCCACCAAAAATTCTCTGTTCCCCTGAAGGCCATTCCTGTCTAGCTGTTTTACAGCAACTACCTGCAAGAACAGCCATTTCAAATCAATCAGAAAATATAGGGCAAGACTGATGGATTAGTAAACTAATATAAGCATTTTTTGTTCAATGGAATGTGAAATACTGTGTACAATGCAGATTGCATACCAGGGAGTCAAGAGACAAATTTCAGGTTTCTACAATTGACATGATTTTCCATGTACCAATAAATAAGATTAGTTCCAACTGACCTGTCCAGTGCTCTCCAATCGACCCTTATATACTCGCCCAAATCCTCCTTCGCCCAAAAGACAATCTTGCCTAAAGTTCTTAGTGGCAGCAGCAAGCTCTCGAAAGGTGAAAGTCTGTGCAGCAATATGAGCAGTTGGCACATCTTTAGGAATTGGGGTTTCCTTCTTAGAATCAGAACCACTCCGAGATTTTGATTTTTCTGTAACTCCGTAAAGACAATTCAAACCATAGTGTGCACAAAAGGGCAAGGAGGGAGAGGAGGACAAGGAGAAAACCAGTGTCAGTAAGAAAGCAAAAGGAAAAAGAATGGAAGAAACAAAGTTTCAAGCAATGAGATGTAATTCAAAATTATTGGGAATGCAGGTTTGATAAAAAACTTGCCAGTAGAGTCTCCCTACTATATTCTAATTCACAATCACCCAAAAAAAGTGAAAGCCATTACCATGAATCTCTATCAGTTTAGCTAGTCGACTCACATTTCTTCATTCACAGAAAAACCACAGATTACCTACATATGGTAGTGGACAATGGATATTGCTCAAAACTCAAATGCAATTGGCATTCCAAAAACTCTCCAAAGGCATACAGTTAAGATGTCTTTAAGTATTATCTTCCCGGTCAAGCAAGAAGAGAAAGCAATTCATCCAATCCAAGAATACGAAGTCAACATTCATCAGCAGCTTCTTCAAGTATAATCAAGGAACATGAATTACAGAAGATATAACAAACGAGTACAGATCTCCCAATATTTATCAAAACTAGAGACAAACTGAAAATGACCAAACGGAAAGGGGAGTAAAAAAACACAAAGATTAACTAAAAAGCAAAAGCCAGTGGACTATCAATTCATCCAAGAACATTAACCGCAGGAGATACAAAAGCCCAACTTAGCACGCAACCTAGACCAAAATAAAAAATGTAAAAAATCAATCAGATCAAAATGAGAGCAAATTCTAACACCAACCCATCCTCAAAATTTATCAGAACAACACAAATAAACACAAAATTCAACACCGATGACGCGTTTCGCAGTAATCTCCAGTAAGAACTAATACAAACAAAAATTCGAGTCATGCCCACATACAAGTAGAGAAGAAACAACCCATAAAGTAAACCAAAGGTAATTAATTACCTGAACTAACTCTGCTCAGATGATGAGATTGATTAGCTGAGACTGAGCCCTCCTTCACAGAATCTAGCTTTGGAACTTCTATTACACCGTTACTCTCCTCCGTATTTGACGATCCAAAGCACGGAAAACACCCGCCCATCTCAAATCGAACAACCCCAGAAAAAAAAAATTTTAAAGAAAGGAAAAAAAGGAACAAAAACTTCCAAAACCTTCGATCTTCTTCAACAACCACTCTTCATTTTCTCTCGACCCATCTAAGAAAATTCCCACTTTTCCTTCCTTCTTTCCTTCTTCTCGTTTCTTTGCCGATCTTCACTGAACAACCTTGTTCAAACTGTAACGCCTCAGAGTCACCCAAACAGAGACGAAAAAAATCATCATCACTGAGAAGCAGCAGATCAAAAAAAATTCGGAAGACAGAGATAGTAAAGCAGCGAAACAAGAGAGACAGAGAGAGAGAGAGAGAGGGTAGAGAAGAAGAATATTGAAATATATAAAGAGAGAGAGAGAGAGAGAGAGAGAGAGAGAGAGAGAGAAGAGAGAGTGTTTCGTTAAAAGATAATTATGGGAAAATTATTGACTTTAATTGCGGGTTAATTAATTTAATTAGAGAGGATTTTTAAAGGCAGTGTGGTCCATACGCTAGCATATAAACCAATGAGAACACTATTAGAAGCATCAATAAGGGTGAAATTTTTTCTGTCATGAGGGGTGGAACAATTATTTCACCCCAAAAGATTTCTAGTCACTAACACATAAATCAATGGAAGCACTAGTAGAAGCATCAATAAGGATCAAATTTAATGAACGATATCAATAGATTCAGATCATATCAGATAAGTTTGTGTCGATTCGTTTTGCCCTTGGTTTTAATAAAAGTATACTTTTTTTATTGTTGTACCCCTAAGGCGATATAGGTAATCGATTGTCGTACCCCTAAGATGATACAGGTAATCGATCTAAAGCAGTCAAGGATCGAGGATCAATCTCAATCGATACCAATACAATCAATATAATATCGATACTTGAAACCATGATAATGACAGAATTTTTTCTTTCATAAGGAGGGGGACAATTATTTTGTTCCCCCATTATATTTAAGCGTAGGAAGCACACTGCCTTTTAGGCTTCATTTTCCTAATAATTTAATTACTGTCGAGTCGAGGTGGGAAAATAAGAGAATCGAGATTCTACGTAATCTCTTGGAATCAACGGAAATGCCGATTGGATTTTCTAAGTTGACGATTTTACCCTTTTTATTTTTTTAATTGGTAAAGGTTTAGTGTGTAAGGAAATGATAATTTTGGGAGGCGTGGGACCCGAGTGCACCCGACCCGATTCCCAATATTAGAGATTTAAGAGTTGTGATCCACACTAAACATATGCTTAAAATATTGAAAGGCGACGATTGATCTAGTACAGTTTCTGTACTTTGTTGTTTCTTAGTGTCAGGATTCTGAGCCGTTGGTTGCGGCCGGGGGGATATGATTGTTGTACCTGATTTGTATTAAATTTTATCAAAACCATTTGATTCTAACATTTACGAGGAAAATAGCTTTAACCTGGCCACACACATTAGTACCATCCTGCCCCTCTATTGTAGGGTGGTTCTCTGTCCCGTTGGTGTAGGGCTCATACAACTAGTTAAGAAACCGTTTGATAAAAGAAAAAGGAAAATGTTTGTACAAGGAGTGTGAAGTCACTGTGGCCTCTACCCCCATGAAAGGTAAATTGACTTCTATGTGGATTGTTTTTGTATGTTTTCATTGACCCTCGCACGTACTCATCCCATCGTAAACATTCCCCCCCCTCCCCCCCCCCACCACTCTTCAAAAGAAAAAAAAATGTTGAAGAGCCCCAATAGCGATTACAAATGCTAGAAACCAAACAACATTTAATATTGGGAATGACCTTAATAGCACAACATTTACTATTTAGTAAATCAAGGTTTAAAAACTCAAAATTTTCCTGTATCGTCTTATTTTGTTAAAAAAAAAAAAAAAAAAAAAAGGGAATATTGAATCGGTTCTCAAGATCAGCCTCAGTCAATTCCAAGTCAAGTCAAAAGAGAGGCCATTATGGAAAAGTTATCCAATGGATCCGGATCAAAACCAATCAGGATGGATCCAAATCTCAATTCTAGTTTTTTAAACCCTGATCAGATGTTCGCACTTCTTCTAGCTGTGTGAGAGGTCAATGGAAATAAACTTCTAGATATCGATGTGGCTCCTGTGTATCTTCTTCGAGTCTCTTCTATTTTCTTTCTCGAGAATTCTACCATCATCATTTGCTAACCCTATATATGTTGGAGGTCTGAAATGTCTTTTGATGTCCCCAAACATCCATCCAAGTGACATGTTGGGCAGGTTTTCTTTCCAACCCTGTGTAGGACACTATTCACTTTAATCTTCTTTAATGAAATTTTCTTTTCTTATGGAAAAAGAAATGAAATCTTGAGCTTTTGGCAAGGAAGATTGAATCTTATAAATAATAATATGAACGACATATTCATAAAATCTATAAAGATTTGTCAACTCTCTAAAGAAGACCTCCTCTTCATATGATAGTGAACAATATTTTGAAGCAATTGGCTTGGATCGAAATCTGATCTCATTTTTGAAAGTTTTGGAGCGGCGATTTAGATCTTTTGGCTGGAGTGGCTGACTTGGATTGGAATGGACTGTGCCCAACCCCATTTCCAGCCAGAGTGGCTGATTTGGATCAGAATTTGTTCTGCCCTATCTTATTTCTGGTTGTTCTAGAGCAGCCTATTTGGATTGGACCAGCTATGCCTGATCAAAATTTTGAATGTTCCAAAGCAGACGATTCTATGCTTTTTGGGATCAGTCACACGTTTCAAATCTGAGGGACCGATTCTAAGATTTTTGGGACCAATTTTGATGGATTCCGATCTAATCCACAGGGACCGATTCATCGATTCCAAATTTTAAATCATTATTGAGGATAGGAGATTTCTCTGTTAATTAAATTTGAATGATATAAAACAAGAAGTACCTATGAAAACAGAGCAAAAACATCCTTTGCAGTGAGTGCGGTGAGCATCGGATGGGCGAGAAGACCTCGGGGTACGTGCCCAGATGCTCTCAACCATCCGATGCTCACCACACTGCTGCATTCACTGTAGAGAATAATCATTCAAAAATGAATATTTTTTCCTCCAACATAGAGATTTAAAAATCACTTTAACCTAAGCTTACCTTGAGCCATCATGAACATGTACTGGAGTTCTCTTCCAAACTCAAGTGATAGACCTTGGAAGTTAGAACCTCTTGATGAGAGAGACTGAACACCACTATTTATGGTGAACTAGTTTGCTTTTCCGTTCAACTATTCTAACCCTAAAATTAAAAGGCTATGTTTGGTAACTAAGAAAAGAAAAAGGAGAAAAAAAAAAATAGCACGAAAGACATAATAAGACATAAAAGAATGATTACACAATGATTTTTTATGTGTATATCTCCCCCCTCAAATTCAAAAATTTTCAAATTTTTTCTTTTTCTTAGTTTCGAAACATAGCCATTAATAAGTGCTTTAAATTTGGAAACAATATGCCTCTTTCTAAACCTAAAATTGAAAGTTCAAAAAACTCACAACGGTTTCAGATTTTTTGGCCACGTTGGAGGCCCTGTGTATATCCAATGGCTAGGAGGATTTGGACACCACCCCAACATAAGGATGAGGACCCCAAGGTCCTCTCAATCATTGGGTGTGTGTTGGATGCCCCATCAACTGGAGAGGATTGGACCCCAAAATTTCATCTTAGAGTGATCTTCTCCATCAATAAAAAACATTATGTAATTCTCATAAGAATGATTAATAGTTAATCCAATCAAACTTAAGTGCTTGATGTGACTTTATAAGACACTAATCCACAAGGCCAACTTATGTATCTGATCGCGACATTAATAGTTAATCTGATTGAACTGAAGTATCAAATCACAACTTGTATGGCACTAATCTACAAGGCCAACAACCTTCATCTCTCACTAGTCAATAGTCCACGAAAACAAAGAAGCAATTTCTTCCCTCTTCCCTCATCTCTCCTAAAATAAAAATTATATATTATTTAATAACATAGAACGGATTTAATTATGGTGTGTTATCATTAACTATTATAAAAATTTACTTCTTGAGTAAGTGGTTTCTTCCTTCTTCCATGCTCCTTCTTGTTAGTTTGAGTTTTAGCATACACCATGCACTTTACAAAGAGGTTAATAAGTTATTTGCCACACACCATGACTCAAACCCTAATTGTAGTTTGGTTGATGTGAAATTGAGCATACCAAGATAGACTTTTCCGCCACGAAAAAAGAAAAAAAAATCTTTTTTTTTTTTGGGCATTTTAGGGAAGCAAAGAGTTTTTGGTAAAAGTCTCTTTGAACCAATAATATACCATAAACCAAGAGACATGAAGTTTTTACTTAATCTTTCTCTCCTACAAAATAAATAAAAAAACTCAATATCTCTAGCTTAGGATGCTTTGTTGGTTCAGTAAGCGTTTTGTATTATAGTATGTTATTAAACATACAAAATTTTAAAAATTAAAAGAACCTCATATCTATTTGGTTGATTTTTATTTTTATATTTGTATCATATTATTAAATGCTACTTTATTTTTTAATCATATTTTTAGACTTTATATTTTTTGGTACAAATTTATCAATGCATATTTTTCTATCATTATACAAAATAATGCCCAAAATTTTTTCATGCAACTTATTTTCATGTGCCCACATTTGTTACCAATGAGTCAAATAAGCATAAAGTTTATACATATTTTTTCATCCCCTCTTCCTCAATTATTATTATTATTATTTTAAATAATAATGGAAGAGATTCTCTATGAAGCTGTGGTTATGGGCTTATTATTACTTATGATCATAAGTAGCTTAATTTTGAATCACATGAAGGGATGATTACTTGGTTCTGTTTTTGCAAATATTTCAATAAAAAATACCCTTAATTTCAGGCCACTTAAAATAATTAAGAAAATACTATGTATTTCTTTATCTCTTTCTACCTACCCTAGTTAGGTAACAACCTCACCTCTATTTCTCTTGTTTTTCTTTCTATTATAATATTATCATACCATAGGTCTATAACAGGAAAGGGAGTTAATTTGCTTCCAATTATGAGTCCACTTCTCTTGAGATCTTTCTATTCCTAAAAGAAACGATTTTGAAACATCTAATTTTCATTAATAAATTAAGGAAAAATGTTCTTTGAGCTTGGGGTGTACTGCACGCTCTCTCACATTGGATTACTATATTATTTTTAAATAAAAATGGTTAAAAAATCATTGTGAGAGTGTGTAGAGTACCCTGCTTGCTCAAAGAATCTTCTCCCATAAATTAATATTCAACCGTTATATTCATTAGATTTCCTAATTAATAGCAGAACTCTCTCTCTCTCTCTCTTACACACACACACACACACACACGAATTCAGCTTCTCTTCATAGAGTCCAGGGACCAGAGAATGATCCCACAAGTGGGAGGATCCGGGTATGCGTCCTGAGGTCACCTCATATATGGGAGCACTCTTTGGTCCTTGGGCTTTATGGTGAGGAAACCTATCATAGACACATTTACTCTCTTAAGGAAACTCTCACCTTCGCTACCATATGTTATGGGTGTGAATTTTGAATTGAACCGTTTAAATCGAAATTGGTAAGCCAATTAATAATTGGTTGAATTTTGGTTTTGAAAAATTGGAAAAAAGAAAAGAAAATAAGGTTCATTTATGAACTCATAAGCAAATTGAACCAATAAACTGGCAGTTTCAAGTTGCTTGGAGAACCCTCTCAATATAAAAATATTTAAGAAATTATGGGGGAGGGATCATTGCCAAACTACGTGACTCCTCCATCAGTGGTAGGCCAATAAGAACATGCATAGAGACATCCAACAGGAGTGAGATTTTTCATTTCACCCTTCTTGGACGCCGTGCAGCATGAAAACCTTCTTTTTCCACAAGTTATTGTTACTTGTAAAATTAGAAGTCATTTACAAAAAAAAAAAAAAAAAAAAAAAAAAAAAAAAAAAAAAAAAAAAAAAAAAAAAAAAAAAAAAAAAAAACAAAAATGTCAATTTGTAGTGGGTTAAATTTTTTTGAACAAAGGTTTGTGTCGTATTTAACACGTTTTTAATTGAAACTATGAATTAAAAATACTGTAAATGGGAAAAGGTCTAACCTAATGCGTTTAATATGTTTTTATTTAATGCTCTCAATAAACCCTTACCTTCTCCAGTATTTTTATGTGAAGGGTATTTTTGTCTTATACTATATTAAGCACCCAGCCTTTTTGTGCTTCAAGTTTTAAATCAAGGTTATTAAAAAATTAAAAATTAAAAAAATGTTATTAGAAATTTTTTAATGAATTTACATGTGGCATCTTTAGAATGCGTGTGGTGTTTGAAGAAGAAAGAACATCTTCAGTGTACAATAGATAAGGGTAGTATGGTCTTTTCACATCAGGCTTAGTCTAGACATTTTTTTACGTCAAATTGATGGGATTCTTTTTCCCAATTTTGCGTGGGCCTGCACTCCATCCAATAAGATGAGATTTTTCACTTCATTGGGGATAGGGCAATTATTTTATTGTTCCTGTGTTTGGGCGCATCGCAACGCAACTTGACAGCCTTCTTTTTCCTTATAATACAATAGAGAGAGAGAAAGATCTATGAGCAAACAACATTGGGAAACATTACCAATGAGGTGTGATAAAACACTATCATACATAGGAGATCAAAAATGTAATTTTGTAACCAAAAAAAAAAAAAAAGATCCTTTTGAACGAAAAGTAGATAGACATAGAGGTGGTTAGTGTACCCTGCCTTGACATCTCAAAGAACCATTCCCCCCTTATAAAATAGGAAAAAAGTTTTCCCATGTAGTAAGTTTATGTTTTCTCACATTTTTTTTTCTCTCTCCTCAACAACTATGTTAATCTTATTTAAATGATATCATTCTTTGTATCATCATCGGTATGAAAACAATAAATTGATATCAAATCATCAAAGTGTTACGTACACTAAGACATATGGGAAAGTAAGAGCTTGGGCATGAGTGTCTTTTCACAGTCTGGTTACATTTTCCCATATATCTGGGCATAACAACACTATCGGGATAGCGTTCTTTTTCCGTAATAATAATATGAGAAAATTCTAGCACTCCTTTCTCCTCATCTCTCTTGAAATGACTTTACTACCCATGAGATGATTCATTTTTCCGGGGAGGGTGTACTAATATCATATTTTTAAGGATGTAAATTTGAAATTGAAACCAAACTTAGCCATTTACATTGAAACCGCAAAACCGTTTAGTAAATGTTTCGATTCTGGTTTTAAGTTCAAGGCCGATTAGTTAAATGGGTCAGGGCAGTTTTAACCGTTTAATTCGTTGGTTTCAAATTGAATAGACATCATGAAAATCGAACTGTTTAAACCATCAAAACCAATCCGATTAACCCGTATAACGTACAAATATTTGGTTATTTTAATAAACATAATGATTTAATTTAGAAAATAATTAAGGACCATAGAGGCTGTCCAACGGTCTATTCAATAATTTACTCATATTATGTATTATGTAGTTAAATTCTTGCTTGTTCAATGCTTCATTTAATTTGATACAAGATTGAAGTGTTTATCGACATAAGTAAATTTTAGTTAACGTGCGAATAAACTAACAAACCGATTGCTAACCGTTTAGAAACCATATAAAATAAACTACGATCAAAATCGTTTAAAACCATAAAACCGGCATCATTTAAAAACCTCGGAACTGAAACTATTTACTAAACGAACGCAAACATTTAGTAAATGATGTGATTTTAGTTTCAATCAAATAAATGTGAACCGGACCAAATCATACCATATACACCAAAATCGAACCGATTAACACCCTGCTCTTTTCTCTTACTCTTTTCATTTTTGTTTTTTTCGATGGAAAGTGGAAGGGAGTAATTAAACATGGAGGATTTGCAAGACCGCCGTCCGTCCTACCAACGCGGCACACGTGTGCATAAAAAATAAAGCACAAGCCCATGCAAAAGGCAACCAAAATTTTCTAATGGGCCATTATTTCGGGCCTTTCTATTTTTTCAATCTTAAATGGGCTTTTCTCTCTATAGTTCTTCATTCTCCAGAAACTTCTACAGACGTCCATTTTGACCTTGGTCCTTATCGGACCGTCCAAAAAACACAGATGTTGATAGTGGATGGACGGTTATTTCGACGGTTGGACGGTCACTAACTGTTTAAGATATTCCAACGACTAACTTCCCCCAATTCAAAACCTTAAAAAGTGGCAAACTAAAATATTCTAATAGCTCAATTCTCATTTGACTACTGTTTGAATTCGTTGGATAAGTACATTTGATTAAGGAAAAAGAAGCTTATAAATCAGTGTGGTCCCTACAACCTCGCTCATAGAAATCTTACCTTGTTAATGCTCTTAGGGGTGAAACAGGGTTAGGTTTCTTAGAACCCTAATCCAACTGTATATACTCAAAATTCAACCTAGGTCCAATCCAATCCTGTTGGATTCATATTCAACACAATCCTACTGGATTCATATCAACCCGACCTTGCCCTAATTGACCATTTTAGGGCCAGGTTGGATTGGATTGATCTTGACTTTTACGATAGTTGGATTAACTTTGATTAACTTGTTTTTTTCATTCATATCTTATACATTAAAAATTTATAGAAAAATAAAATATTAATAGGAACCCTAAATTCTAATATAAAAAATTTGGGTTAAATTTTGAGCCAGGTTGGGTTAGACTGACGCCTCAATCTAAGTTAAATCCAACCTTGACCCAAGGTTGGGGTTAACCTTTTCACATGGTCAAAAAACTTAGCCCAAGCCCTGTTCAGGCCCAGGACAACTAGGGCGAATTCAAGTTATCAGAACCAAACTTTCACCAGTAGCTCTTACTAGTGTAGGGCCATGCTGCCTTCTACGGTGAGGACGAGAAGGTTCTTCCCTATCCAGTGTGTCCATGATTCCATGTTGCTTTGCCTATTGAATACTTTAATTTTATCAGACAAAGGTATGACGTAGCAAGATTATGACCATTCCTCCAATTAGGCAAAAGTGGCAAGTTTCAAACGACAATCATTTGGGGTTGGCCAAACCATCGCTATACTGGGCGATAAATATCGCAAAATTAGCAAGTAATTGCCTTGAGATTTTATGACCCGTGGAAGGACGGAAATTCCATCCTTCCACTATGAAACCATCTCCCCAGAATCATTATCTGAATCGGGTCCAATTGATTCCGTTTCGGATCGCTCGGAATCGGCCGAAATCAACCAGATTTTGCCAAACGGGTATGCATGGTTTGCCTGGGGTCCGGGAAGAAAGGAATCGAGATTGAGATTAGGCAATTCACTGGTTCATATTCCGATTTTTAAATTCACAATCTTGAATTTTCTACTATTATCCAAAGTTCAACTCATAGTTGGAAAACCAGATTTTGACCAAAGCGAATCACCTGAGTCAAGTCAAAATTTTGGAAAACTTGGTCAAGAATCATGCAAACTTGGCCAGAATAAAAAACGACAAGACTCGATCATGAAATTGTAATGGTCAGACAGGCTTAGGTCTTTTTTCCCAAGTCACTATAAACTCGGCAAGTGGTCATTACTTTTGTTATATAATTGAACATTTAAAACACTATCAAACCGTTCACTATTTCGATAATATTTTTGAATATGTTTGCAATGATATAAGCTCAAAATTCAATGATGTGATTCCTTTATTTTTATGTATTTTTTTTATAAATTTTTTATGCATATTTATCATATTTAAAAAAAAAATTCACCTAAATAAGTTTGACTAGGCCAAGTCACCAAGTTTTTGTAAAAGATAAGTCAAGTCAGAAAACCTAATTTTCGACTTTGCTCCAACCACCAAATTAGATATCTCCCTTAAAATTATATGTGTATTATATTCATGCCCTTCGAGAGAATGAGCTTCTAGCTCATTGGCAAGTAACTAAATAATTGGGTCTAACGTATGTCAAGGGAAGGCCAATAGTTCGACCCTCCTAACCCCCCACCCTTCTTGGTATAATGGTAGAAGTTTAGTAGTTAGTAAAAAAAAAAAAAAACTTTAGTAGTTAGTAACATGTGGCCCATTAGGCCCCTTGAGGGTCCCTACCTAGCCCATATGGGTCTTGCACAAAAAAACGAAGAAGGTGAAATTACAAGAATGACCTTCAGAAACACTATCAAACCGTTCACTATTTCGATAATATTTTTTAATATGTTTGCAATGATATAAGCTCAAAATTCAATGATGTGATTCCTTTATTTTTATGTATTTTTTTTATAAATTTTTTATGCATATTTATCGTATTTAAAAAAAAAATTCACCTAAATAAGTTTGACTAGGCCAAGTCACCAAGTTTTTGTAAAAGATAATTTTCGACTTTGCTCCAACCACCAAATTAGATGTCTCCCTTAAAATTATATGTGTATTATATTCATGCCCTTCGAGAGAATGAGCTTCTAGCTCATTGGCAAGTAACTAGATAATTGGGTCTAGCGTATGTCAAGGGAAGGCCAATAGTTCGACCCTCCTAACCCCCCACCCTTCTTGGTATAATGGTAGAAGTTTAGTAGTTAGTAAAAAAAAAAAAAAAAACTTTAGTAGTTAGTAACATGTGGCCCATTAGGCCCCTTGAGGGTCCCTACCTAGCCCATATGGGTCTTGCACAAAAAAAACGAAGAAGGTGAAATTACAAGAATGACCTTTAGAAACTTTTCTAATCATTACCTAATATGATTTTTGGGGGAAAAAATACTGTTAGGTTGCATAATATACACTAGTGCCCTCTTGTGTCCATCTCTCTCTTATTTTCTATGAAATGACATATCTTATCCTCCTATGGAAGGAGAGTGTGGAAGAACTAGTGTACACTTTGCAGTCGACACGGAAATGAATCCCATTGATTTTATAATATACTTAAAACTCTTACCATATTTAGTAATGACTTTTGAGATGTAATCATTATTTTAGGCAAAGGGCTCCCGATGACGCTAGTGTATGTGCAGTCTCAAACGCCACACCGGTGGCAATGCCTGAATGATATAATTCATATGAGGCCCACACGATCAAATTAGGAGAAAACAATAAAAAAAACTATGTAAGAGAACAATAATATATTGGTGTCATGGGCCCATTGTTGTCACATATGTAAGAGCCCCAATGTGAAATTTGAACATATATAGGTAAGAGGACAATAATATAGTGGTGCCATTGCTCCGATTGGTTATACTTTCTTTTTTTCTCTCTCACAAGTATACATACGAAATGATATGATTTTACCTCTGTAAAAAAAGAAATATGTTTTACATTAATTATTTTTTATTTTGGTATCAATGTAATGGCACTGGTTAAAGGAAAAAAAAAAAAAACCAAACCCCAAGAGAGGAAGGACTAGGGAGAAGGAACCCAATTCATGTAATCTTTGTACCAACATGCTCCTGTTGGTATGAGGCATGCATACATAGTTGTGTGTCCACATCCAAAGCATACAAAATTGGTCAGAATCATGCAACTAAACTGGATTTTTGGTGGGCATGAAGCAACCAAATTGGGAATTGAAAAAATGAATCTACACCATGCTGCTGAAAGCATGATGTGTTATTTTTTCTAACCCATTATTTTTCTTATCTTGTTCTCATTGAGAACGAAAATCATCCCAAACCTCAGAGGTTCAATTTGTTTTCACAGATTTTTAATTTTTAATTCTTTTTTTTGGGGGGGGGTTAGTGTTACCGGGGCAAGGAATCTACACATTATACTAATTAAAAATTGGAAAATGGCATCATCCATATGTGATCCACATAGGACTATTGGTTAGAATAAGAGAGAGAGTATCAATGTAGAACCCTTATTTATTATGTGAGAAGGGTGTAAAGGAATTTGCACAAGGGAAGCGTAGTAACCATTTTTTTTTTTTTTTTATAAGAAATTCTTTAACAACAAAAAAAAGGGAAAATATTCCCAGAGTCAATTAACAAAGGTACAATAGGACCTAGGGGTGAAACAGGGCCGGGTTTCTTAAAACCCTAACCCAACCCTAGGTTCCAAAAGTCAACTCAACCTTATCGGGTTAATGCTCAGGCCCAACCCTACAGGGCTCAGGCTTGGGCCGGGTTGGGTCGGGTTGACCCTAGCTAGTTTTCTTAGTGGAATCACATTCCAATAAGTACGATTCAATTCCGATTTTAATTTTAATTCCAATTCTTCAAACCACTCTGCTACCTTCAAAGTCTGAAAAACATTGGTCATAACTGACCCTCCGCCCCCCTAAATTCTTCAAAGTGCTAGCATGTGCTAAGAATTTAAAGAAAAATGGTCCCTTCTACTAATGAAGTTCTCTTGTCGGTTTTTCAAAAGCTTAGGAAAGCTCCTTGTAGTGTTTTAGTTACTTTTTTCATTCATACAACATGATGCAATGACATTATGATTTGAATTAAATCTTGGCCACAATGGAAGTCCACGTGGGCCAAGCTCAACCCAAAATATTAGGCAAGTGGAGTTATTTCATGTCAATATGTCCAATGTTCCAGTAAAAAAAAAAAAAAAAACAAAAACAAAAATAAAAACCTCAACATTTTCAATTCTAAATTTCAATAATTCCATTTAATACAATAGATAACTCAAAAGTGAATGCAAATTCCAATGTAAGAGAGAAACAAGATTTGTTCTTCATAGATGCGTTTTTCCTTTGGCTTTGTGCTTTCTCTTTTGGCTATATTGTTATTTATCATATTTTTGTTACACAAGAAACTCAATGACAACAACAAGAAACTTCCTTAGTTGGGAGAGACACCTGCATTCTACAAAGCACAATAATAATCAAGGTTAAACTCAGGGCAGGTTAGGGTTGGGTTGGGTTGGGTTTTCTATGCCTCAACTTAAGCCCAGCCCAACCCCACATAGGATTGGGTCGGGTTGGGCTGGGTTGGCCCTCATAGTCGGGTTAAACAGGGTTCGGACTCAGGGCAGGTTAAGGCGGGTTTGGATCATCAGGGCTAAACTGACACCCCTAGTAGGACCCTCTTTTTATCTTTCCTCACATGAAATGACTTCTCTATCCTTATATATGAAAACATTTTGTGGTTAATCATAGATGCACTCCATCAAACATCTTACTTCTTACTTTGAGTCTTGTACATTCAGTCACATTCCCAGGGAGGCTAAAAGCATTGCTGACTCCTTGACCTGAAAGGCCCTATTCCGTATGAGTTAGATTGACCGGCCACAATCACTCCTTGGCTGTCTGAATTATGTAATCTGTACACCTTGTGTGCTTGCTTTAATAAATGATCATTTTGCTGTAGAAAAAAAAAAAAAAGAGATGAACTCCCCTATGCTGCTTGCTTAGATAACCCTCCCTTTAAAAAAAAAAATATTTTGGGAAAGTGACTTCAATATTTAACATAATGCATGTACAAAAATGCACTTCGGAAAAAATTATAGATGTAAGTAGCAACCAATGGGCAAAACAAGGACCCTACTGTGCAACAAAAGGATTTCTTTAGGGGGAAAAGATCCGCACACTGTTCAAAGGTGGAAAGAAGAGCCCGGAAAACAAGGGCTGGTGGAAGAATACTTGGTGATGACTTGTAAATAACTGCCATTATGTTTGTAGGACTGACCCAATCATTCATCCGCAGCTCTAACTGCCCTGGTTTGGAGGGCATTTTCCCTTCTCACCTAGCTCAATAGGTTGTCTTTCCTAATCTGTTGGTTTCGATTAATTGCAAGATGAATTAAAGAAAGAGAAGTGAATTTTTCAAACTTAAATAGAAAATTTTGTAATCATTGCCCAATATGACTACATCAGTGACTTCAAATCCTATCATATTTAGTTATTAAATTTCATTACTATTTTGCATCTAAAAACCTTTGTTATAAGATATAAAATAAAAATTACTTGTAAAATGTATCATTACTAATTATGGTAAAAAATTAAAGTAGTTTATACAGTCACATGGAATAATGATAACAAAACTTTTTTTTTTTTCTTCTTTTAAATTTGAAAATTTCGTTTCTCTTCCCTTTAAATTTCCAAACATGGCCGTTATGTATTGACATCTGAGCAGTATGTAAGTTTATAAAAGGTTACAAAACTTTTTAGACCATTATACAGTCCTAAAAGTGTGTTGGATAATGAGAATTTGAAAAATGGCGATAATTTTTTTTACTAGTCTCCACCATTCCCTTGTCTTTTTGCCTTCTAATTTGTCTCCTCCTTGCCTCTAATCACTATAGAGAGCTATTTTATGAGAAAAAATAGATCAGATATTTTAGTTTCTAAGATGCAGATTGTACACATCTGTGTTACCTAGAGTGAGAGGAGCAATATGTAGCTTCCTTACTGTTAGACCAGAATGAGAATGGGAATGATCTGATCAGGAGGGTGAAATAACAACCAGTGCTTATTAGGATTAACTCTGAGGCTCTAACCATCTCTACAGTGGCACCTGCAGACTGCTATTACTATCACTGATCCATCCTCACAACACACTTTGAATCAACTATGTAAATGAAATTCTGCCGCTAAAATAGTTTCCAACATGATGTGTTACTATTACAGTGATTGCTCTGGAGTCAATAAATGATTAAATGTTGAATTGCATATATTCCAACATGCCTGTAATCAATAAAGATTAAGCCTTGGAATAGGCCATATAAGTTACAATAATCCTCCATGTTTCAAGGATCTTATGACATGATGCCCTCACCATTCACCGACACTGGTAGTGGCTCATTCCCAGTATTTCTGCCAGTTTTAAGAAAGGTCAAACATTTGGTACATATTTTGAGCTACCTTGTACAAGAATGATTACAACATGGAGAATAACAACAAAGGAAGCAAATAAAAATAACAAAAATGGGCCAAATTTGACGACAACTCGGGCCTATTGAACCTAACTAATTTTGTATAGAGAATGGAAAATGCAAATTTTTTTTTTTTTGGAGCAGGAATCTGCAAACGTTTTTTTTTTTTTTTCTTTTCTTTTGGAGGGGGAATCTGCTTAGCTCTCTCAGCAAAGTAGCGATGTGAGTAGTGATGTGAAGGGCTTTGTCTTATTAAAGAATTGTACATGTGCACGCGTTCATCTTCGGCATCTCCTCCTGGTTATTGTCTGTGTTTACAACCAAACAAAACAGAAGAATGTCATTCCCATGGGTTGTGGCACTTTGATGAATATCTTCATAACCTTGAAGGGGAACTAAAACCATATATTAGGGGAAATCATCAGCTATAGCTTACCTACCAAATTTTACATGGTTCAAAAACTGGGTTGATGCAAGTAAACTTAAGTTGTATTGTTTATCAGAGATGGTGTTAAGCACCATGACTCTGGATTCACAGTCTAGAAACTGCAGAGACTGCTAAATAAGGTAGTCCCTAAAGTTGCATAGCAGCCATCATTTACTACAGAAAGAACCCTGCCACACTGCTCCCCTTTCTTAAGGAAACCATGAAGGCATGAAGGAATAGTTGCCAGACCTTTAGGTGCACAGCAGGTGTATTTGCAATGATATTTCATAGAAGGGGGTGGGGGGAGTTGGGAGATGTTCCCTGGTAGTTTTGTCCAGTCCTATCAGAGTTTTTAACTAGTTTAGTAGTATGGTCCTCAAGTGCCCTAAAGACTGAACCTATAGCATACAGGAGACACAATATACCTGTATTCTTCTTGGATACAGAAGGCTGCACCACTACATGCATTGTAATAACTCCACCAGGAAGATCGCCAAAGATTATTCTGGACTCGGCGAGTGTCTTGCTGTTCTCTAAGACTTTCCCAGCGTATATAAGTTTCACATCATTTACTGACTTAGGTACGACTGTTTTTCCTGGCAATGGAGAGGCTTCATTAGGAAACCAGATGATAAAATAGGCATATATAAATGAATTGAAAACATAGCAGAAACTAATTCAGAGGCAATATTGTAATCTCAATCAACTGTCAACAAACGAACTACTACACCGTGGACAATTCGAAGGGATGCTGGATGCTGATGCCCAGTTAGAACAACCAGGAAGATGATATAATTAGTTATTTTAGGTCATGGTGGATTGCATAGTAAGGAAAAGACATTAAAACGTATACATATATTCAGGTCAAATGTCAAGCATCTGTAACTCCATATATATGCAGAAAGTAAGGCAAATAATGCAAGAAGTCACACTTGCGTGCTTATAATTTTGAGCAGAGTTACAAAATGCAAAGTAAATCTCAAACAAATGGACAATCAAATTCTGAAAGGGTAACTTATAGAAAGCTACTTAGTAACAGAAAGGAATTTGAAGATCCAAGCAAGTAAATGCCATTAAAAACAGAGAAAAGCACAATCCCCACTCATTTTTGTAAACAAGCCATATTATAAATTCACTCTAAATGGCTAACCTCACTGATATCAGGATTAAAGAATAGGTAGAGCACCCGAGATGGACAAAATTGGACCATGGGCCAAAGCTCAGAACCAGAGAGGTAGCATTTCTATCAATTGTAACAACTGAAGACTGTCAATTTGTTTCCCTGTTTCTTGTCAAGGTTGTTGAAAAAAAATATTGATGGGGGTACAATGTCTTGTATCCTGTCACATGGATTTGTGGGTTCATTCCAGGATATATGTGAATTTCCATAAAGTCTACCTATATATTGTTGTAATGAATTGTAGTAAGTTCATTCTGTGTAATCTGAGAGAAGTGTGAGGACAAGCGGCTTTAATTCTATTCTCCGTTGACAGTGAAGCAGATCTCATCTCACCGTGGACATAGGAAATCTTGTGGAACCATATGAATCCTTTGATTCCATTTGGTTGCAAAGGGAATTTAAGGGAAAGGAAAGTGAAATTTTCATACTAAAAAGAAATGTTTGTAATCATTATCCCATGCAATCCAATGTGATTGTAGAAACTGCTTAATTTTTTTTAACCATATTTAGTAACAATACATTTTACATGTAATTTTTATTTTACATATTATAGCAAAGGGTTTTGGATGCAAAGTGAAGTGAAAATTTATAACCATATATGGAATGATTTGAAGTTAATGTTATGGTCACATGGGATAATGATTACATATATATTTTTTTTAAGTATGAAAATTTCACTTCCATTTCCTTTAATTCCCCTTGCAACCAAACATAGCCGTTGCATTGCGTGATTATTTTTTGCGAATTCCATTCTTTTCTGCATCGTTTTAGGTTTTCATTTCAACAGATAAATAACTGTACATTTAAGGATTTGATTCTTTACTAAGCCCTAACCGGGTATTCTTTTCTTTTTAAATTCTGCATCTTATTTTTCAATCTCACATCCCCATGGAGAAAGCAAGACATAATTTCAACCTGAAGATAAGTATATGACCAACCATCTGTAAGATACCATACCATACTCTCGTTAATTTTCTGGAAGCTAAAACATGAGATGCAACAAATAAAACTCATCTTTCTGAGGCAATAGCTGAACAAGCAATGCAAGTAATTAACAATGGCAATGAAGAAACTGTAAAGCCAATACTCAATGTCACATCCATAGTCTCGGTGATCATACGGTTCAACAAATTGATCTCAGTTTCCATGAACATCTCAGATAACATCTAATTCAGAGACAAAGAAAAATGCAGGGGAAATATATCAAACCTTGAGGCCACTCGGTCACAAGCCTTTCCTTGAGTGCTGCAATAGTAGTAGATGCAACATAGTTATTATGACCAATATCCGTGCCGTCAAATACGCGGAATTTAAGCTCTACCCGTTCCTCCTCTCCTTCCATTATTTATTTTCTCCTTAAATCAACAAACTTGCAGATACAATTTGACAACAGAGAACCTCTTTCAACAGCAAGAATCAAGTGTAATTAAGTTCCTCTCTCCTGGCCTACACAAACATCCACAGAAATTCAATTCATAAGCGGAAAAGATTTAAAATCCGCCACGAACAAAATTGCAGAACAGAGAAAACTGAAAGGGGGAAAAAGGGGGGGCAGCTTAATCCACACCTTGACATCGAATAATTATTCAATGAGACAAAGAATCTGTCAATGAGTGTGCTACGAGACAACACATCAAGGTCATTTGATTGAAAAGGAAAAGAAGGAAGCCGACGAAGTAAGTACTTCATACGAGCCAATAGCTTGTCCCCCGACAACAACTGCTACCAAAACAAATTAATCCTACAAAGAAGATAAAATAAACTATGTCATCACAGCTTCAAATTCATAAAGAAACGATGAAAAATTAATGAATCATCCATAGATCTGAAAAATTAAGTAGAAAACGAGTCTCGAATTAGCTTACGATCATCGGATCTGCGAGAATCATTCGAAGAAAAAGAACGAAAAGATTAAGAAACCGAAATAGCAGAAGAAGGAAGAAAGAGTCAAAAGAAGAAGCTGGAGTCCAAGATAATCATGAAAGCAATCGTAGAAGTACCTGATCAGGACGCCATTAATACAAGATTCGAGCTCAATTTGAACAGTCTCAAGAGAGAGAGAGAGAATCGATTCAAAGCTTTTAGTGTCGGTGTTCTAGCATTTTTGTCTGAGATTTTGAAAATCGAAACGGATAAATAAGGAAGGCCGAAGTTTTCCTTCACCAGTAGACCGGTTGGCAATTGGTTCGGTTTAAGATACATATATGTACAAATCAAATTTGAACCAAAACCAATAAGATGAGGAACTGGATCCTCTTTGGCGCCATTGGAGGCTTAGCGTGTATCTAACGGCTGGGAGGATCTGAGGGTACATATCCATTTGTTGGGCTGTGCCTGGGTCTTCCCAGTTGTTGGATGCAAGCTGAGCCTCCAATGGCATTAGAGAGGATTTGAATCCATAAGATGAAATGACAAATTTAGTGTTGGGAATTTTTTCTTCTCCATCCAACGGTGAATAAGATGCTAGCATAGGGACGCATGGGAGATTTCATTCGATTGCTCATTTGGTTTGTATATGGCCAAGGATTCTCGGTAATTCGGTTTAACTTATTTGATTTTGTTTGTTTCACTTCTTCGATTTGTATGAGGCAAGGATTGTCTCGTATTGACTTTGAAGAAGCAAGATAAAAAAGAAGAAATGAAAAGAAATGCTGAACTACAGAAGAGAAAATAGAACAATCGACAATAAAAAATGGAGGCAGAAGAGATAAAGTGAACACTAACAATCTTAAAACTCGTGTTTTAATCTTTTAGGGTTTAATATGATTTATGTTCAATTTATATGGTTGCATTTTTTTTTGGTTCTATTCGATTAAAATGATGATTTTTAATCTAAATTAAATTAAATGAAAAAAAAAAGACGAACCTCCTTTTTGTACTGTAAAACATATATGACATATTATCTCTTTTGAAATAAGAAATTATTCTTTCCTATTCGATCAAAGAGCGTTGACACATTAAGGCACTGTTTGATAATATTTTTAAAAATGTGTTTTTACGTTTTTCTGTGCATATTTGATAATCCGTTTCATTCCACCCGTTTTTAGAAACATAAATAAAAATTTATGGCGATTTATGATAGAAGAAACCTGAATGGCGAAACAAGTGTTGTTTTTAGAAACAAGTTTATGCCAAAATATTGGGGAAATACTTGATAAAAAATTGATTAAAAGACAACTCATTTGCCAAACATCAAAAAATCCTTGAAGATCCTTGACGCCATTGTTGGTGTTGTAGGTCTCGATGTGAACAATCAGAGAAATAAGTTTATCAAACACAAAAAAATCCGTTTATGTTCCAAAAAACGTGAAAAATCGTTTATACTGTTTCTAAACACATAAACAGTAGAAATATTATCAAACGAAGCCTAAGAAATATGCATTTTGTCTCTTATAAGATCTTTCATTCATTTCTTCTCAATCCTTGACTTTTTTATGTATAATCTTTTTTTGACGTTCTTATCCTATCTTTATTTTTGATATATCATCTTTAATGATATTTCGAACCACCCCTATATTGATGTTTCTCTCTATCCATTTTTGTTTTTTTGGTTTCTACCCATTCCTGCTCTTCATGTATCATCATTTGTAGTTGTTTTTGTTGATTAGAGAGTTAAGGACCGTTAGATATGTACCAATGGTTATTTAGACTTGTGATCTCGTGGTTGGTGGGCAACTGCATCAAGAGAAAATGATAGCGCAACGAAGCGTGTAAGACAACAATAGCAGCATCCTTGCTGTGGAGTGGGGACCCACAACACAATTAAGTGGGCCGAAATGGTATTGGGGCCCACTCTAGTGTTGCGATTCTCACTGTAAGCGTGCGTTGGGAAGGGTTGCCCATGCATCGGGGTGTTTCGTGTCACTTGTACGTATTGGCGTGGATACACACGCTGTGTAAGCCACGTGGACAGAGGGGGCCCACTTAGGTCGGGGTTTGGTGTAAAGAGCTCTTTCTTGTGTTTCAAGGTTGGAAAATGGAAATGGTCCCGGAGCTAGTGGGTCCCATTTATTGTTGGTAGCGGGTCAGGATTACTAGGGGAATTAAGTCCTTAAATGTGAAGAAAATCGATAGTCAAAGACGAAAGAGATTAAGTGAAAATTGAGATCTTGGAACTTGTATTTTAAGCTTTTGGGTTTTAATATGGTTTAGGTTCAGTTTGAGGTTGGTTTACATAGGTTACACTTCATTCGATTGGATTTAAATAAACAATTTTTAACTTAAAACTGAATCGAATGAAAATTCAATTTTCAAATCCAAAACCTAACTGATTTTCCTTTTAGCTTGATTTTATTTGGTTCTAAATGGCCTCTCTTAGTTTCATTTCTAGTTCTATTGACACCCTTAATTTAAGGAATTGGATCGGGCTATTTTTTTGTTTAAGGCGAAAAGAACATTACCTGGTCGTGTCGTGTGGCCCTTGCGCGGCCACACCTAGACACAGGGGGTGAAATGATGACCCGACCTCTTTGAAATACAAATACCCATCCCTTGCTACACTTCATATAATGCTAAATCCATTTTTATAGTAATCTATATGAATAGAAAGATCTCATTCTTCTAGGGAACATCTAAAAAATTGAGGGACAATAACATTGCTATAGATGCAAGTGCTACGTGGATTGTTACGAAAGATTGCTACCTTAAGGAGGCTTGATCAATTAAAAATGAATGATGGGAAGTGTTCGCCTTGCCTTGAGGGCTTATGGGTTTGTGCGCACCCCTATGTGCCTTTTCAATTCATTGGCCTTGCATTGATGCAAGAGCCATATGACTAGATAGCATAAAAAAATGCAGAGGCCATTTGACATATTATTAAATCTCTCTTTTAATCAACAAAATGACAGAAAATCAATAAAACTTACTTTTGTAGCAACATCTCAAACAAAACTTTCAACCAAAAAGAGAGAAAAAAAAAAAAAAAATCTGGGAATCGAATAATTGAAATGAAAATTACTGTGAACAATGGGAGTTCCAGATCCATCCTCCCATGGCAGAAGTGATGACAAATGTACTTCGAGGCTCTTGTCTTCTGAGCATAGGAAGGACCATCCTCCTATCTGCCATGCTATTATTTTTTTTAATTTTTTTATTTTTATACCTTTGAACCGACTAATCCCTGGGATCACTGTGATATCACTTACATAAAACTGGGTCAGTCCGAGACGAAAATTCTCATGCGATAACCCCAAGAATTTAGGTGCAACAGTGAAGGTTTGATCATAAGACCTCGCTTCCTAAGGCGGAGTATCGTACTATCATGCTATCACAACTCTTAATTGGACAAAAAGAAAAACTTTGATTGGTGACCCAAGATAAAGTAACCCAGACATGTGTTGAAAACCTGAAAGCTTAGCTTTCTCCCAACTTGGATCAAAGCTTTATTATACACAAATTCCCAACTCAATTTTGAGGATCTTACCTTCTAGACATGTTCCCCTTAGAGAGATGATTCACGTTAATCATTACCACAAACTTCAACTACCATTACATATCCTCATTCCCCTCTGCAATCAAACTCCATTAGACATGGATTAGTTTTCTCACCCAAGCAAAATTGCCTGTGACCTTTTAGTTTCGGAATAACTTTCACCTCTATTTCATTCTTTACAAATTTCACAAGACTGTAAAGCAGACACTAGAGAAGTGAGGTCTAAAAATTTATCACAGATTGGTGTAAGTACTTGAACTAAAGAAGATATTCTCAAAGTATCTCCATCAAATGACAAAAATCATGTTGACAATATAGTTGATTGTTATTAATTTTCGCGGAAAATAACCTCTCCACGATGTAGGGGTAAGACTATGTACATTATGACCCTCCCTAGATCCTGTAGAGGCAGGAGCCTCGTGCACTAGGTATGGCCTTATCCTAGTAACATACTATGAAAGAAAGAAACAGTGTTGGCAAGCCACCCAAATCCCTCAAAGATGCATCTAACAGAATTTAAGAAGGTAGAGAAAAATATTGATCATAAACATCTGATATTAAAATCAGTGAGCCAAATTAAAGAAGAGTCGGTGCATAATAAGCATAACTGAATAAAGAAGTTTCAACTCAAGTCAAGGAGGTATTGTCCCACTTAATAGGGATCCATTTTTTCAGCTACTAGTTCTGCATTTTATTAAAGGGAAGAGGTTTTTTAGGTGGTTCACCTGGAAAAGAATCTCTCAACGGCCTCAAATATCTACGTGACAGTCTAGATGGAACCCAATTTTGTAGACAAGTAAACCCCAAGGTCTCCCGTTGAGGTCTGAGAGCTATGGGGGTTGGAAGTTGGAACTCTAGTGGTTGCAGTAGTAGACAATACATTTATAACACTAGTAACTAGGTGGTGCGCATGATAGCATATATGTCGGCCGGTTTAGTTCGCTTTCAGGGAAAAGTTTCTCCACCCGCTTGAATAGGACACGCTAGCACTTTTGTCTGTAGCTCTCTTCTTCTCATTTGATTGCTACCCACCAATGTATGATACTGTTTTATCACTTGGCATTTGTGTGTTCCTTTATATTGTTTGCACAAGAATATACCTTCTCCCTTATATATATGTTTGCTTGCATTTATTGGAATCTTTTCATACCAATGGGTGCATGAGGGAATGATGAGGGAGGAGAGAATGTTAGAGAAGAACAATGATTTTGAACTCGGAATCAGGGTTGAATAGGTCCTAACATCATGCAGATTTTGGTTTTAATGGGTCCCAAAAACCCTAGAATCGGTTGCTCTTGAACATTCATGATCGGGATCAGTAACAATAAATTCTTATCTGAATCGATTGATATAATTCTGATTTTTAAAACAATGGAAGAGAGAAAGAATATGAGAGTGATGCACACACATCATTTTCCCTTATTTTATTCAAGGATGGCATACTATATCATTATGTATTCTTGAAAAGGTGATGGCGATTCTCTACCACTGGATGAAAATTTTAAGGATTGTTTAACAAGAAAAAAAAATTTAGGGCAAACTATTGGAGAATTTTTAGCCATATGATGCTCATGAGGCCGATCTAAATTGTTGATTTGATAGATCAATCTCTTGATTGGTCATATGTCAAATTTTATGATCCAACTCAACCATATGACTTGCCTTTATATTAAAATTTCCTTCTATATTTTGGATTGTTGATCTATGATGCAACTTTTTTGCTCTTATTTTCACTAAATTCTACACACATGGATAGGAGTTGATTAACCCTAAGTTAATGCTAAAAACCGAATACATGGCACATGGTAGTTCATTATAGGGGGTTGCAATTTGGGCCTCAAAACCCTAGCCCACCATAAATTGTCGTATTTCAAGCTAGGCCCAACCCCATTCAAAGCCCATCCGAAGAAAGCATAAATGTATGTTGGAATAAGGGGTGTATGATTTCCCACACCTTTTTACAACCAAACTATGTAGGGTTTTTGTTGATACGATATTTTCTCTCTAACCATGTGGGTCTTTTATTGAACTTTCATATGTCCCGTGATTGATTTATGGTAAGAGATTCCCTTGTGCTATTGATATGGAAATCCTAATAAATAATAGCAAAAATGGTGGAGATGGGACCTAAAACTAGGCAAAGCTTTGATATATGATCAATTCAAAAGGAGGGCTTCCTACCCAATAGTTTGTTGGACTAGAGGTGGCTTCCATGTGACTCAGAAAAGTCCAATTTTTTCCTTGACAGAGGCAATATAAATCATATTTTCCCATCAAGTTAAATATAGTACATATAGAAAGGTAAAAACCCTATCAAACAGAACTTAACCTAATTAAAATATGAGAGAAGGTTCCTCATGCATCAATTGTAGTACAAAGAATGATATCATCTAGAGAGTGCATCAAATAGGCCAGAACACAAGAGAAAGTATCAGTGCGACCCCTACATCTCATTATGTGAGATGGCGCATACTGAAATTTGCACTTTGGTGTAGTGCACTTCTTAATTCTCTTAAAAAATTTTTACAATCTGCAACACCTATAATTAAGTTACTACATTCAACTACTATGCTTAGTTCAACCACATATTACCTCAAGCATGCCCTAACACTTTCATATATACTATCCTATGTAACCTGTTGGTGCCATTATTCAGATCCTACACATTCTTAATGTTCCCTTGTAATGTACTTAAATGTATCCACAAGACACTATAGTTTGAAAATTTTGAGTATAATGGCACAATAGATCTTTTCTCTCTCTCTCTCTCTCTCTCTCTCTCTCTCTCTCTCTCTCTCTCTCTCTCTCAAATATTCTCAAGGGGACACCACTAAGATTTAATTTCTAAAACCCTTGATTTGATTTAGGCATCCTTGTCCCCAAAAAGAATCTTTCAAGACTAAAAGGGGAAATGCAAGACATAATTATACTTCAAAAGATAGTATTCAAAATCTAAACTTTACCACTTTCAGTCCTCACAGTAAGAAGATAGCTGAAACAATGGTAAACAAAACTAAGAATTATGGAAAATCTCACTTTTATTATCAGTTACTTATAAAGGTGGTTACATGTAAAAATTAAGGGTATATTATATTATCTATGTATATTATGGCTGGTACAAAAACCGGGCGTATAGAGCTTATTTTCTAACATGGTATTAGAGCCTAATAAAATTCGAATAGCAACATTATCAAACCCATATTGCATTAGCTCGGATGAGCATTTCTTTCAGAGTACCATTCATTTGACGCTCCATGACCTCATTTGCTCCACCAACCAATGTTCCACCGATGAACACAATAGGAACGACGGGGTTACACCCTAGCCTGGTGAGTGCCCTCTCCAATTCGCGTCCTCTCGGGTCCTCATCAAGCTCATGTACTAAAGGGCTTGCCCCGAAGCCGGAGATGAGAGTCTTGATTGAATGGCTCATGCAGCATGAGCTCTTGCTGAAGATCACCACTGGCTTTTGCTTGGATAACAACAACAGCCTCTCCATTCTCACAACTCTATAAATAGAGAAATTAGTATAGAATAAGAACTTGATAGAAGACTAGCTAGCTCTGGTCTTAGCTGTGAGGAACTATAGGTCCAATGAAACCTATTTATACAAGGTGGTCAGGCTGATCAACTTCTTTTCTTTTGTCCTTCTCCACTCTCCAGTCTTCCATCACCCATAAAGGAAAGAATGTTAACTTTATAGATATTATTTTGGTGGATTCTCATATTAGAGACTTATTACTAAGTTGCAAATTTAGCAAATCACCATCTATCAATGAGATTGTGATGTGATACGAAGGTTAATATCTATGACTAATGTGACGATAGTGATCTTACGTTTCATTGCGCATCTTGTACAATAACAAAATCACCCTCATGACCCTCTTTATTTAGAATCGAATTATCTCTTCATCATGTTTTCGTCCATTTACAATAGAGTGTGGAAGTTAATGATGGCATAAGAATACTCCAATCACAGGGTCACGTCATCACCAGTGGTGAAGAAATTCTTCTTCCTCTATAAGTGAAAGAAAACTTATAATAATCATTTAATAAGAATACTCGAAAATGTTGAAACATGACCATGTATGAAAACCAATCCCTTCTTTTTAATTTATGTATGAAAGGACTACTAAGTATTCCCTTTCCCTATCTTGGAGCATCTGCTGACGTGGAGAAGAGGGTCATTGGGTTGGGTTAATCCAATTGGTACGACCCCTTTTTCCACCACAAGATTCGCATCCAATTGAAGACAGGGAAGGGAAAAACAAGGAAGAAAAAGAAGTGGAAGATTGGATAGAAGGACCAGCTTATGAAAAACATGTCACATTTTTTGGCATTGGGAGTATGGACAAGGGTTATGACATATTTGGGCCCCATTTGTCCTATGACATTGAGCCATGTAATATAACCCATTTGGGCTACAAATGAACTGGGCCACAATCAAAGTGGTCCAATTAATGACTTTGAACAATCTGAAGTCACCATCTCTAGTACTCCCATTAGTCCTAAACCTACCACACTCCTCCCTTTTTTTTCATTTTTGGATAAGGAAAAGTTAAAGTTTATGTGCACATATATGGGAAGGACCACACACACACAGAGCGCACATATATGGGAAGGACCACACACACACACACACACATATAATTTTGAGGATTGGGAAGTACAATCTAGGGTAACTTAGGGTTTATGGCTCATGGGAGAAAAAAGATTGTTACGCTCCTCTTGTACAGATTCTTTTATACCCTTTTTACATAATAAACAATTAATGTATGTACATGACTGCTTTTCATTCATCACGAAAATATAGAAATGGTATTATATAGGGTCATCCCACTTATGTTTGTCTGATACCTGAAGTGACACTCGAACAAGTACATGATTGTGTATAAATTTAATAGATTGGTTTTCATACACGGTCATATATGAACACAGTGAACACTTCAACTTTCTGATAAGAGTATGAGAATCGAGAATTCCTATCCAACAATAAAGATATTGACTGTATTCATATAAAGTTGTATATGAAACCTTCCACTTACTATTGTCATGTGATAGATCAGATCAACCTTAAATTTTGTGGACAGATAAACCCCAAGGTTTCCTCTTTTCTTTATATGTCAAGTTTCAATTCGAATAGAGTTTATTAAACAATAAAACAAATACAGGTGAATTAAAGGGAAAAAGATTGATGCCTAGTTGCTTGTGTCTGCATTAGCGTGGGAGCTAATGAGAGGAGGGGCCAAGACATTGGTCATATGGATAGCGTAATGATTTCACCCTCCTTGTGAGAGAGTGCAAGCTATACACAACTTAATTAGTAGAGATTCTTGGCCAAAAATAAAAAATCATTACTCAATAGAGTACACGTGCATGGACATACATAAGAATGTTGGTCAATACATGATGATATATTATTGAGTTTAGCTCTAAATTTTAATATATTGTATATCTCAACCATTTCCTTGGTATCCAATGGTTGGATTCACCATTTGATCTTTCCACATAGTGGAATTAAGTGCTCAAACACAACCACTTCTATTGGCCAAAGATATTTTGTCATATATATAATATCGTTATAAATTAATAAAAAAATAAATTCATTTATTTTTATTTAAAAAAAAAAGAGTGGAAAATAGCATATAGGAGTACATGATGATTGCAATTGATAGATATACCATAGCACATGAACTTTCATATATATATATATATATATATATATATATATATAGAGAGAGAGAGAGAGAGAGAGAGAGAGAGAGAGAGAGAGAGAGAGAGAGAGAGAGAGATTTTGCAGTAGAACTTTCATATTTCTTTGAGAATATATGATATGTGATGTCTTTTCCAAAAATTCTCTACATTTGCAAATTGTTAGCAGGAGGAAAATACAAAAGTTTGTGTGAAATTGACATTGACAATAATAGGTAGCTGTTATTTGTTTTCTTGCGATTTTTTTTTTGGGTACGAAAAGACACTCTGCAAGTGGGGGTATATAGATTCATAGATTGAGACCTATAAAGGCAGATGCAATAATACAATTTTTGCGAGATCCACCAGGTAGAAAGTCATCCAAAGACCCATATGAAGGTGACCTAATGCCCATTTAGAGATAATATGGGCACAACTATTATCATCTTTACAATCAATTGTAAAATAGTAAGATTGAAAGGAAAGAGAGAGAACTCCAACACTGGGGAAGTGATTAGATATATATATATATATATATATATTTCAAATTCTACCAAAAAAAGTACACTAATGAAGTACTGGATAGATCAATCTAGAAGTGATATCATGCAACATTCTACCTCCCTCCCCACACCTTCACCCCCACCCCCACCCCCAACCGCCCCCACCCCCAAAAAAAAAAAAAAAAATCATGCAACATCTTACATTGACTAAGTTTCATTATTTTAGGTCTTGAATAAAACAAAAAAGTAAAAAAAATATCTTACCCTAAGGACAATACTTTGGAGTTTGGACATGTTTTAACTTGAAAATCTTGATAAATGCATAGATGTTTTAACTAAATAAAAAAAAAAGTGAATTATTATTATCACAAGGTTCTGTTATTTTTCCAAACATCAAATGACATATATTCCACTTTATAGATTGTTAGATAGAGGGAGAGAAAACATAGTATTGATTAGCTATATGTCCAATTTGAATCTAGTTCAATTAAATACCTCTTCTTGTATTAGCAAACATCCCATGTATGTCCATACATGTGTATTAGTACTCTAGATATTACTATGCACTCTCCCAGTTTTAAACATGAACATTCGATTTAGATTAAAAGAACCGTGAAAATGGATTGCTTATATTTGTCATGTGATTTCAAGAAACATCACATTCTGTTGTGTTATAGGGAATGTGAAATTGTAAGAGAATTCCCCTCTCTCTCTCTCTCTCTCTCTCTCTCTCTCTCTCTCTCTCTCTCTCCTCACCAAATGACCTCTCTACACCATATGTACATAACCGTTTATTTTTTCTTCATTGATGTGTTCCCTTATATCAGTTGCTCAGAAAACCATATCCAAAATACAAATATACATCTTCTTTTAATATATAATTAATGTATTGGGAAAATGTCGGGTATGCTGCCGATATCAAGTATGCTAGCACCCATTGTGTCTATCTTTCTCTTCCCTTTTTTTGAAATGATACTCATATCCTTCCTAAATGATACTTCATCATGTGATCCTATTGCTGCTATCTACCACTATACTTGATATCGGCGGTGTACCTATCCCTCTTCCGTATGTATTATACCCTTTTTTTCTTTTTAGAAATGTATTATACCCAAATTTACAATTGTATAATGAGAACATGTAGCAAGAAATGGTGATGTCCATTTTCCTTCTTTGTTGACTTAATTGATCTCTAGTGGTTAACTTGTTAGTGAAAGTTGTGTTTACAATTGTATGTTTAGGAAAGTTATTGGTTTCGTCTATCCCCTTTCTTGGAAGGCCCCGATAATGATATGTACAATGGGTTTTGCATATTCCACTTCTTGATTTCTTGTCCTATGCACTGAAACCTTATGTAACTCATGTTTTCCATTTGAATGAATTAACCCTAAAAAAAAAAAAAAAAAGCCAACTAATTCAACATAACCCACATCCCCATATACTCTTCTTTGTTTATTATCTCTTTGGTCAGATCTTGTTATAATGCCCTTAATAGTTCAATCATAAAACACATATGGTTTAATGAAGCAGACATAAATCTGAAGTTGCTTCCACTCATCTATTATAATGGTTTCATTGGAATCAATGCCTGTCCTTGGATTTGGTTAGCCAAGATATTAATGATAAAGTGATCAAGTTAAAATAAGCATCGAATGTGGGTCCACTAAGAAGGCACCAAATGTACAGCCAGGATATTACATCCCATCATCTTTGCATGATGGAAGGAAATTCTTGGCCAGATTCTAAGCAATTTCAGTGGAAAAATCTTCACCTTTGATTCGCTCATGTACCATACATGTACTACTCTAACAAGGAATTTAGAAAAAAAAGAAAAAGGAAAAATGAACTCTGTTCGGAGTGCAACGTACGTTAATGCTTTTTTGACTTCAGCTCTTTCCTCTCTCAGTGAAATGATCGGCCTATCCCTTTATAAAATGGAAAATGATGTTTTATGGATGCTTTCTTGTATGTTCCTATTGGCCTTTACATGCGTGCAGTAATCACAATTATCATAACGGTACCTAAATGCGTTGCCTCTACATCAGCATGGGGTCAATGGAGAAGCAAATGGGCATAAATAGGGGGTGGGTTTTTGGGTTACACTGGGGTGGGTGCTTCATTTCATTGCCTTCTGTGTTTGGGAGCAAGGACTGCCTGAGTCTTGACTAGGGACTATTCATTTCCCCTAATTAGTTAGGGAGAAAATGAACTATGTTTTGGAACGTAGAGTACACTAGCAGCTCCATGAGACTATCTCTCTCCTCTCCCCTATGAAATAAATGTCCACCCCTCTATTGTAGGAGAAGAGAGATACACTCAGGAAGTGCTACGTATGGTCCTGCACAAAGAACTTAATTTGCCCTTGTGTGGTAAACTATCAGGTAGCACCAATGGAAGCGGGGGACGAGACATGATACTAGAAGGGCAAAGGGTCATTTCAAGGAGGTGAAAGAGAGATAGAAACAGTGGACGATGTAAGAAAAAAAAGAATAAGTTTTAAACGCATTAAAACGTGAAACGTGTCTTATTTTTCTAGGAAAAGATTGGGTATACTGCCGGTATATCGATATCTGTTTCTAACTCTCTCCTCCCCCTTGGAATGGCCCCTATGCCTCTCCCATTGATTGATTCGTTAGTTCAAGAAAGCCTATGACATACCTAATTAACATCCTCTCTATTTTTTTTTTTTTTGGTGAGATAAATGATATTTCTTAAAAACTTAAATCATGATTGAATATAGAATTTCAACTAATCATTTACATCTATAGATGAATATGCATTAAAATATATATATATATATATATATTCAAATTTTCAAGTAAACAAAATGGAAGAACAAAAACTATTGTATAAAACTATCAGGTTTTACTTGTATTTTATTATACAAGTAAAATCTAGTATAGATCATTTATATATATTTAATTTATTTTTGGTTGAAAATATTATTTAAGAGACAATGTGTAGGAACTGTCTGATTAAAGATGTTCGTACATTGCACAAAACTTGTTGTATCGAATATCAATTATGATCTATTTATTTCATTAAAAAAAAATACTCTTAATTAAGTTTAGTATTTAGGAGGGAAATTTGACAAATGATTTATTCATGAAGTATAGATAAATAATCTCTCTATTGTATTATGTAAATTAATGAAATATAATAATTTTGATCATTAAATACCTAAAAATAGGTGAAACGATATGAATCACATAATATGATGAAATCATTAAAGCAGATTTGTAGCTCACACAACAATTTAGGTAGGGCCCATCTCAATCTCAATTCTCTATCATGGATCCTACCCTTTTGTTTGTAAATCATCGTTCTTGATCCGATAAGAAATACGGATATCGATCTTTATTCTTTAAGTGTGTGTGTGTGAGAGAGAGAGAGAGAGAGAGAGAGAGAGAGAGAGAGAGTGATCACGTGGGTTTGGATTTTCATTTTGGAAGTCAACCTCAGCTTTAAGGGGCGTTTCGTCATTGTGGGAATCTTTCAGAAAATCATGGTTGGGTGGGGTGCATCTTCTTTTTCATTTCTGATGATAACCTCGACGGAGAAAGAAAAAAAAAAATAACGTTAGAGGGAGGGAGAGAAACTCCTGCATTCCCTTACCCAACCCTCTCGGATTCTCTATCCTCCCCACCTCTCTCTCTCTCTCTCTCTCTCTCTCTCTCTTTATTACTTTTTTTTTTTCTCACACTCGTTTTGTTTAGGGGAAAGGTTTCTACCATCCAAGGTGAAGATAAAATCTCTTCAACGAAGATGATAAGGAGCTATAATTATTCTCATAGAATAATAAATCTCATCATTAACTTTTATATCTTATTTAAGAATTTTTTTTAAAAACAAATCGAAATTGGCCCGACAAGAAATTCTGCCGATCTGATTAGTTTCATTAGTTGATTTTTTTTTTTGTTTCCAAATTGACACCTTTAATTTTACGCATGTGATATTAGTAGTCGAAATCAACAAATTATGATGCCTGACAAAGAATCATACATTGTGGAGATAAAAGATACACAAAGAAGTGATACGATAAAGTAGATGCACAGGGAGTGCAAAAGATGAGAGCACAGATAGGGGAGAGTTGTAGAGAGTTGCGAGTCAGTTATTATTGATGAAGAAGATGAATCCTCTACACATATGTTCATCTAAAGGTAAATCTCGTGAATGATCGTGCAAAATTCTCATTTATGAATTGGTGGGTGTAGAATAAAAAGGAAATGCGACTGCATAGTAGCATCTTATATTGGAGACTTGATGGAATAGATGATCTTGAAACAAGTATCTTCTTCATTAGACAAAGCATCAAGGCATTTTAGAAAAAGGCTTGAATAATTTGGCTTTTTTGCTTTTTAATTGATAAGATACATGCAAAATTAGCATAATAGAAGGCAAAGCTCATCTCTCTTGGCGACAAGCCAACATTCCTCAAGTATGTCATCTATATTCTTATACATATTTTGGCATCCATATATTTCTGTAACTTCATACTTAGATATGTGCAAGTCAAATAGAGAGTAAGCATGGCATCACATATTAGACTTAGTTAAGTACATTTCTTACAAACTATATTAAGTTTCTCTCTCTCTTTCTCTCAACAACAACAACAACAACAATATCTTAAGCCTTATCTCAACTTTATGGGGTTGGCTACATGGAGATTCTAAGTAACGATGGGCGTGAAAATCCATGTAAAAATATTGACGTGTTATGGTTAATTAGAATAAGTGTCGATTGTCAACTTGACGCACCACTACCAATTAATCACAGGCAACGACAGATTATAATAAGGTATCGACTGTCTACTTGGTGTACCATATAAATCAGTCAAGCCAAAGCAACCTACATGCATTACATCCACCACCAAGACAATCCATTACCCAACCTACTTTTATGAAAGGTGGAATGAGATAACGAATCTTGACAATCCCGGTAAGCACAAAAAATAATAAGAAATAAAAGTATGCACAAAAGGAAAATTTCTTTAAATTTTTGTGTCAATCCATATTTCAATCTATGACCCAATGACCATCCAAGAGAATTACATAATTCAAAAGTTCTCAAATAAAGAATGATCGGATTCAGATTGAAAGAGCTAAAACCAATTAAGTCTCTCTCTTCTACCTAAAAAAATAAAAAGCCTCTCTCTCTCTCTCTCTCTCTCTCTCCAACCAGTCCCTTGCTGCGATTGGTAGTCATTTTGTTCCAAAAATGATGTTTCATGTCAAAATTAAAATTTTCCAATTATGTGTCAAAATTTCATTGTGGAACGAAACTCAAATGTTAGAACATGATTACCATATTCCAACATTTCTGAATTTTTTTTATCCGATTCATTTAAAAAGAAAAAAAAAAAAGAGGAAAAAACAAACCATAAATATCAAACGGAAAATTCTACTTCTTTATATCAGTAAAATGTAAACAAGACTATATATATATATATATATATATATATATAAGAAGAGGAGAGAACTTGTAGAGAGAGAAAGAGGTTTGGGGAGTGACAGAGTGGGGGTTTGGGGCTGTTTCTTTAAACCTTTACAACAAGACAATACAAGACAAAGAAAGAAAGAAAGATTGGTGCCTTGGTGGTTTCACATGTCAAGCAAAAAGGGGAAGACAAGAGAGGTGGACCTCTAATATAATAAATTATCCAATCCAAATTCAAGTTGATCGGCTTCTTTCTTTATCATCCGGTATTCTTGTTCTTGAACCTTTTGACTTTAATTCTCCATTTTTAGGTTATTCTTAACTTGATGATTAAAATTTTGACATTTTTCGGTGGTTTTGTGATTCCTTCTGTCTGAATTTGCTTGTGAATCTATATTTCTATTTTAATTTTAATCAATCCATCACGTGTTAATTTCACAACTGCGTGTCAAAAGCTTGCCCTGCACTAATAGTTTCTTATTGGAATTGATTAGTTAAATCCCTAAATTGAACCGACCGGTTAGTAAATGATCAGGTGCTTATACCAATGATCCCAGATAGGGGTGTCAACGGAGGATCTAGCTCTTCTCCAACGACTACACCCTCCAATGATCCATCTAAGGGATGGGAGGCCTTAGTCATGCATCCCAACACCTACCAACACCTGGGGATACTTGTCCAAACTCTGTCAACCCATGGATGGATTATTGGAGGGTCAGTGGTGTTGGAGAGGATTTTTTTCCATCAAGGATTGGTTTAGCCTGGTTTTGGTCTTGGTTAAATTGGTTTTGATGTAGAAATGATGAGATCGAAATTGAACCCATAAGGAAATTTCCGTTTCAATGCGATTTAATTTTGATTTAGATTTGGTTTCTTATATCGATTTATAATCGAGTTGGTTTTGGTTTTTTTGCCCGATTTGATTTGATTTTTCATACAAATTAATACAAAACTATGAATTTTAGAATGTTTCCGATTTCATACTGGTTCGCTTTCGATTTTAATCCAGGTTTTGAATAGATTCTGGTCTGGTTTAGGGTCCATTCAGTTTATGGTGCAATTTGATTTTTTTGGGATTACAATATCTCAAACCAAAACGGGTCCAATAAGGCTTCAATTTGGTTTGATTTGACTGGTTTTACCGGTTCAATTTAGGTTTTGATACCCTTATACCCAGATATATAGTTGGTGCATAAAATTATCCCTCAACTACCTGTGAAATAAAAAAATCTCATTCATGTTGATACCCTAATACGCACTCAGATCTCTCATCCCAGTATTGGACAAGGGTCATGTGACCAGATAGCAATCTTTTACCCAAACTTTTATTATGGGGGTAAAGAGCTTCACCAACGGTGATGTGACATTACATTAGAATTTGGTTTCATCATTAATTCTCATTCTTAACCGATCAATGGTCTGAAAATCCTTTCTTCCAGTCCAATGAGAGTTAGACATGGTGGCCAGTGGGTGAAGAGAAAAAGGTTGATAAAGAGATTCTATTTCCAAATGGGCTATTCCAAATCAGCATCAACTGATATGGATCAATCTGATTTATAGCCCAATATATACTGCCAATCTTCCCTTAAATATCCATCTATATCAGGCTATGTCCAATCCAATCTGTGTGATGTGATACCCAATTTGAATTCTTGGGTTCCAATTCTGTTTTCCATCTACCTTTCTATAACATTGTTAGTAAGAAATTAAATCTCATTTTCCCTCCTAATAACTATTGTTAGTAAGAAATTAAATTTCAAATTCAATCTATAATTATCCCAAATGCACATATGGAAGAAATATTTTACTACAAAATCTTACCTTAATAATTAGCATTCCTTTCCATTTTATAAATCCAGCAATACCTATTTATAGTTGTATTTAAAAAAATATATATATTGT
>NC_056568.1:26879534-26893991 GCF_013358625.1 Macadamia integrifolia
TAATAAAATAATGATGAAAGCCTAGTGAGGTTTAGCTTAAATATTGATGTTGAATTAAAGTGATTCATTTATTCTTTCTAAAGAGTCAGTCTATCAGAGATTCATCTAAAAACATGTGGCTCATTCCACCATTTGTCTTCACTTGCATATTAATCTTCACTTTGTTGGGCAATGGTGGTCAAGCTTTTAGTGGTTGTAGTGCTAATGTTGCATATACCATCACTGTTATAAAATATGCTGGCCATGGTAATTTTTCTACAATTCAGGCTGCCATCAATTCCATTCCCTCGAAGAATGATCGATGGGTTCGCATCCTCGTTAGTCCCGGATTTTATAGGTAACTTTATATATATATATATATATATTCTTACTCAAGCTATCTAGGCTTCGTTTGGTATCGTTTCTGTTCCAGAAACGCCGTTTTGTGTAAAAACGAAAATTTCAGTTTCTGTGTCAAAATGCAGTTTTTAAACGAAAAAATGATGTTTCAAAATTTCATATTTTTATCGGAAACTCTTTTTTTTTTTTGTAAAATGGAACGAAACTGGGAAGACGGAACTCCATTTTGGAGTTCCATCCAATCTCGTTTTTTTAGTTTTTTTTTTTTTCACTTTTTGTTCCAAAAAAACAGAAACGGACCATAAGTGCACCAAACAGAAGATTCTGTTTTTTCGTTCCAATAGAACAAAAAAACTCCAGAAACGTTTTTTTAGAACGATACCAAACGGAGCCCTAGTAACTCTATGAGCAGTTGTTCTTCAATCCTTAATTTTCTCATCTCATCTATCTATCTTATGTATAAAGAGAGAAGGTTACGATCCCAATAGACAAGCCCTGCATAATTCTTCAAGGAAAGAGTCCTAAGAGCACTATGATTTCATGGAATGCCCATACAATTACGGATAAGAGTGCTACTTTCACCATATTTGCTGACAATTTTGTGGCAAAAAATATTGCATTCAAGGTGAATAAACTTAATTTTATTTCTTCCTCATTCACCATTTTCTATTTTGTTAGATCATTTAATTAATTCACTTTCAGCCTATGACCAATCACTATTAGGTGATTAAGTTATATCAAATACTTACTTTTTTCTGTGTGGTTATAAACAGAATGCATATAAATACCAGAGACCAGTCAATGGAAGTTCTAATTTGCAGTCAGTTACAGTAGAAGTAGTTGGTGACAAATCATCTTTTCATGGATGTAGCTTCTTTGGATTTCAAGATACATTGTGGGATGCAAAAGGTCGCCATTACTTTAAAAATTGTCTTATTGAAGGTACTGTGGATTTTATTTGGGGGAGTGGCCAGTCCATATATGAGGTATATACATAATGAAATTGGGGTCAAGTCTCAATGAGCTATTATTTATTTATTTATTTATTTTGTTATAAACTAACTATAATAAATAAATTTCTTCTATTATTGATCTTTCTGTTCTATTTTCCCTTCATGCAGGGATGTCAAATATCGGTTCTTCCTTGCTTTGGAGGCCAGATACCAGGATTTATTACAGCTCAAGGCCGAAACTCGGCAAATGACAACAGTGGATTTGTATTTAAAGGTGGTAGAGTGTTTGGAAATGGTAACACACATACCTATCTTGGTAGAGCTTATGGAGCTTATTCTAGAGTAATTTGGTATGGAACTGAATTCTCTAATATTATAGTTCCTGAAGGATGGCAAGCTTGGAGCCATGTCCACCAAGAGTAAGAACTCTCCGTCTTTCTCTTTCTTTATTTTTTATTGGAAAATAGTTTTAATTTCTCTTCTTAATTGGGAGGGAGAGTGGGGAGTCATCTATAAACTAAACAATATTTTTTAGTATGAGGAAGCAATTGTTAGATATATTATCTACATCGTTATCTAATTATGGCTTAATATTTATACAAATGTGTCTTTTATGGTAGAATGCAAATGTGTCAAAATATCAATATATTAATTTAAAAATTATTTTATTATGTTAAATCTTAAAAAAAAAAAAAAAAAAAAAAAAAAAAAAAATTAAGGGTCATATGATTGAGATTGATCACCCAATTCAACTTAAGGTTTACTAATGGAATTCTTCATCTATCAAATGATTAGAATGACCAAATCATTTATCCACATGAAAAAACGAGTTAAAAGAATATTCTGATACAGTACTATTCTTGTATGATAAAATTTCCTTTCTGGGTAGTCGTGGGAAGCAATTAATCAGTTGCTTAGCTATTGAGATGTTGAGACTTATAACGGTATGGTCCCACATTAATTATTTGGGACTATGAATGTCATTTAATATACCTTAAGTCATCTCTACAGAAAGCTTTAAGGTTCAGGGTTGAACCTTCAAGTGGTATTATTTTGTTCAGTTTTTCCCATTTTATTTAACCAGTTTATAATAATAAAAACAAAATATTGACCATTTATGGACTTTAATATTGTTGCAAAGTAATACTCTGTTACCATTTGATTGAAATTGACAAAAATAATCTGATGTAATGTGCTCATGTTTTAATAGAAAATAGGTACCTGATGTGGTTAGAAATAGGAAGAGTTTCTTGAATTGCAATAGTTTCATTCATAACAGAACAACCAAGAGGCAATATTGTATGTTTTTTGACATTTTGGAGCTTCTTTTATTGTGATTTCCTAGGGCTGCAATTTCACTTGTGAGATCCACCCATGTTGGACACCAAGTATATTGTGTTGGATGCAAATTAAGGTGCAAGTTTGGCCTTACGAGCCTGAGCTCACCAAGCCCATCCTCAACCCCGATAGGGCCTATTAGGCTTTTCACCTGTGGGTTAGGCCAGTGTCAAAATTTCTAAATTCGGGGTCAGGTCAGAGTGGGTCTAGGCTGAATCCCCAGTCTGAGCCCGATCCAGTTGACCCTATATTTATAAATATAAATAAATTTATTGAAACGAATAGATCTTACCCTCATAGAAAGAAGAATAAGGCTGTCCAAACGAGAAAAAAAAAAAAATACTACATTTTTTTTACCAATTTTGATAATAATAACATTTTTCATTATGATTATTATAGTATATATAATTTTAGGGCAAGAGAACGCAACCTTGCCAGCACAGGTATAAGTCATTGCGTGTGAGCATCTTTAGTACCCTAGAGGGCGGGGGCAACATGTTCTTTTTTTTTTTTTTTTTTGTTTTTTTGTTTTTTGTTTTTTGTTTTTTGTTTCCTATAGTGGTTAGGGTTAACAATTAATATTGGGCATTGCTATCGATTTATAGATTGTGCATAGAGGTCAATCCTAAAACAGAGAAAATTGAGCCTCTCCTATAATAAGGCTCAATTACTAACAAGTCTACGCATAATCTAATACTTTACGCTTTAATGCGTTAACTGAAAAACTCATTACCTACCATCCAATCGAGCTAGTCAACATCCTTCAACTAATGCTTACTCATAAAAGGATTGAATGTTACCCATATATGACGAAAACATTACAATAACAATATAAACATTCAGGGAAACCATTTGAGTGGTGCATTATAAATTGGTTAAAGGGGAATTAAAAGGAAGAAAAGTTTTCATACTTTAAAAAAGATTGTAATCATTACCTCATATGATTATATCATTAACTTCAAAGTATTCTATATTTGATTATTAAAGTTCACTTTACTTCGTACAATATGTAACATAAAAATTACATGCAAAATTTGTCATTACTAAATAGGGTTAAAAAATGAAATAGTTTTTACAATCACATAGGATCACATGGAGTAATGATTATAATTTTTTTTTTATTAAGAAATTTCACTTCCCTTCCTCTTGCCTCGCAACCAAACATAGCCATAGTAACCGTAATATCATTAAAAAAATCTTGCATTTTTATTTATTTTTTCATCTATGGAAAGCATTGCATGAATAAAATCACTTCCCTGCAGGGATTTTAGAGTCAGCATTAAACATCAAACAACTTGCTTGACCTTTTCTTATTTCTAGCTGCTTTACAGGTGAGATGAGTCTGATGAGAATAGGAGGTTTGTTTTACTGAGGGCTCAGTAAGGGGTTGGGGGTTACTGTCATTCCTCGTGTTAGGATAGAAGATAACTCAGGAATCCCACAGAACAGTAGCAGATGATGGTCACATTGCAATCCGTTTCTTACCATCCCTTTCCTATGACAGAGCACCACCAACACATTTACCTGGTCTCTTCATCTTTAGTCTTTTCCGCAGCACCTTCATGATATTTGAAAGAAAGAAAAAAATAAAAAAAGGATTAGCTTATGCCCCAAAAACATGTTTCTGGAAGAAATGACATGAGCACGGCAACAACAGGCCATATGCAAACTCTTCTGAGTTCTCGACATTCTGTGATGAGAAATGTTCAAAACTTTTAATAGGTTATTCATATCAACCGGTGGATGCATGCCAGAAGGAGGCAGTCTTCTTCCATTTATATGCACCACATGGGCACTAATTGGTAGCCGGTTCTAACAGTGTAACAGTCGACCAGATTGAATCTCTTTGTTTATTGTATATTTACAACGAGAACATAAATTAGTGAGGGACAGGTACCGTTTATATCTCTTTTTGGAACCACAAGGGCAGAGTGCATTCCTACTTATTTGTCCACTCTTTGCCAAATTAGATCTGGCAAGATCTAATGGTGTTGATCCCATCAGCTTTTGCACCTATAAAACATAAGACTACAATTAGGATAGGGGGAAAAACATATTTTATTTTTTTCCATTTTAATTTAATAATGGGAATATCAGGTATTTATTAGAGAGAAGACAGTTCACATGCGTGGAGAGTAAACTCTTTTAGCATCTATAGATTTGATTTCCAAAGTAGATAAAAGATGCGGCCATACAGTAAGAAAGAAGAATTAAAGAAAATGACAGTTACGAATTACACATGCCTTCTGATAACCTAGTCCTGCCTGAAATGTTTCTCTGGTTCAAGTTAAGTACGTGGGAGTTTCACGAATAGTTTGGCAGAGCACCAAACATGCATCTCCAGGTCAAACAAAGACAAAATTCATGCAAATTTGTAGCGAACTACCCAATCCAACAGTTGACTAGCATCCTTCATCCAGACAGGTTTTCCCATCTTCAGATATTTGGGTTCAATCAGGCTTCACCAGAGCTGGCTGAATCCGACCAGGAGTTGATCGGAAAAACCATTTTGAATGCGGTGAAAAGAGTTGAGATGCCCTATACAGCCACACTCCTAGTTTATCATGCTTCCTAGATTTTTTTTTTTTTTTTTTTTTATTAATATTAATATTATTATTATTATTTTTGTTGTTGTAGTTGTTGTTTTTGTTGCTGTTGTTGTCACAAAGTTCCGTTATTTTTCCAAATGTCACAAGTTATTACTTGTCACATGGACAGATGATATGTCTATTCCAACAGTTGGATTGAGAGCACATTGGATAGAGAGGGCATGGTCTAGATTCACCACGTGTCAAATTTCCGAGTCTAATTCAATCAAATACCCATTTTATATTGGCACACATACTTTTTATGTCTATGCATGTGTATCAATTCTCTAGACATTACTGTGCACTCTCCCTACTCAGAGGGGGGACATACGGATTAGATTAAAGAAACCATAAAAATGGATGGCTCAGATTTATCTTGTGATTTTCGGAAACATCACTATCCATTTTTACATGGATACCTATCTAATATATAATAATGATGATAATAACAATGAACATTGAATGGCTGAATTGACTAAACAATGAGGGGAAAACATAAGGTTCAAGTCAAACATTTCAGTTATTAAATTGTAGATCTAAGTCATCAAATTTCTTAAATATACATCAAGGGAAAAGAATATCCAGAGAAACCCCCAATCAAGATCCATTATAGTTGACCAAATCATTGACCTACAACATTATTGGACGAATGGAAAAAAGCAGGTGGTCTAGAAGATATATGACAACATATAATGATCGAGCACATCAATATTAATGGCAAAGGTATCTTAGGTTCCTAGAATTGGAGCCATTCCTGCAAGTGACCACATGCCTCAATGTTCTCTAAAGATGGGGACTATCATTTTATGTATAAAAATCACAATACCCAAGAACTAGAAACTCTTTCAACAGCTCATTAAGATGGAAAAATCAAGACAAAATGGAATGAGAAGTAATACCTCAGCCAAAGACTTTGGCATTGGTTTACCTTCCTCCTTTAACTTTTCTATCTTTTTCTGCGCTTCTTTAGCCCATGTAAACTTTGACAAGGCATTCTCAACATCAGCAATTGTACAATTACAATGTTTTGCCGCATCTTTCTTTTGACTGGTTTGGAGATTCTGCATATAATGAATCAAGAAAAAAAAAAAACCCATCACACATGTACAACTCTAATGATAAAAGTTTTCACATGGTGGCATACATATTAATTGCCAAATTTCCTCAACATTCTACATACTGCAAATGCTATGAGGACCAAAAATCTGTGAAAGAGAGAGAGAGAGAGACGAGGGTTCCATTTGTTGAAGTTTGGACAGAATCTAGGATGTCTTATTTTTGTTCTGTGGTGAGAACATTGTCCCACCAACATTTGAGTTGTCCAGTAAATCCAGATATTATTAGGTCTCCTACAGCTCTGTCGGAGGTTGCTTTGATTCAGTAAGCATTGCTTAACATTGTCATTTCTTGTAATTTGTTTATTATATTGTATTTTGAGAGACCATCTATGTTCCATTCATAGATGATGCCACTTTGATAGGTTGCTTGGTAGTTTTGCCATTTGCCATCTAGCTTCAATTTGAAGATCAGGGAAAGTTGGGTTGTGTTAAACAAATGTAAGAAGCAGGTGGATAAACCAGTTCTCTCTTATTTCTCAAAATGTGATCCCACAACCACATTTTAAAACTCTTTGGACAAGTGCAGCATAAAGAGCTGTACTTTTTATGAGTTCACCCAAGGACAGGATTCCCTTCTCCATTGGGAGGTCAGCTCTAATATGATTATTCATTAACAAAGAAAAAACCCTAGTGAAGGTCGAAGAATATAAGAAGTGATTTCATATGTCCTTAACCATCTTAAAATGGAGGAATAAATGGTGGGTCAAATCTACTCTTAATCCCACATCATAAAAATATAAGGGAAAGCAGGGGACTTGGTTGCATACTTCCTCCTTCATAAGCATGTCCAAGTATTATTGTTATAGAAGCAAACATCCAACTAGAATGTAAAACAAATAAAAAGAGCCAAAAAAATTAAAAAATGGAAATAATCAAGGGATCAGGGTCAGAATCAATTTGTAGATCTACCCCAGCCAGTACCGTTCTAAACAACTGAGGAGATGGGGGGATCTGCAGTGGGTCAATACAATAATAACAGGGGAGTAGGTGATGTTTTGTGTAATGCTTGTTGGATCAGTCCAAGATGATCCTGATCCAGTTGTTGAGCTCCAGTTCGATCAGCTTGTGATTATCAATACCCAACATGCATAATTTCCAGCCCAACATAAACCAAAGCTAGGATAAACAACCGTTCAATGGATCTCTGCAATTTATTTTTGCTTTTATAATGTTCTGTCTGACACTTCCATTGATGGCTCGAGTTTGTTTGTTAGGACAAAGATCACATATTCAACACACAATAGCACACTTTTCGAAAGCAGGTGTCTGCTCAGTAAGGCAGTCAGAGTAGGCCATGGATTCAAAAGGTGTTGGATCACATAGTTAAAGGCTCTTTTCCAGGTGGGACCATATAAGCTACCCTCATACCCCATGAAGTCTCCAATCAACTCAGATACCCATTGCTGGCGGGCCACAAGACAGTTAAGGAATTACATGATAGATCATCCTGCGCTGTTAATTTCTGGAAAGAAACCCAATCAAGTATTTATTTGAGAAACCAGCTCCAGACAATTAAGGAATTACATGTCTCTTTTCCAGGTGGGACCATATAAGCTACCCTCATACCCCATGAAGTCTCCAATCAACTCAGATACCCATTGCTGGCGGGCCACAAGACAGTTAAGGAATTACATGATAGATCATCCTGCGCTGTTAATTTCTGGAAAGAAACCCAATCAAGTATTTATTTGAGAAACCAGCTCCAGACAATTAAGGAATTACATGATAGACATGTTTGTTTGAGTACAGATGCATGTACACATATAGACACATCTGTTTATGTACAACATATATACAGCATATACATTTAAAATTTTAGAAATTCTTACATATGAACAACAACACACTGACAATGGTTCTATTCTTTGGAACTGCATACTGTGAGTGCTCTCGTTCTCTAAAATTGCTTTTGTTACTGTATTCAGACTGTTCTAATTCTGTGTTTGAACTCTATCTCTGTGGCCAGTGTTTGTTTCTATATCGTCAAAATCAGTATTTGGATCGTATTTTTTTACTATGTATAGCTCTCAGGCTTTCTATGCAATCATATTTAGGAGTGCACCTCATGTGAATAGAGAGATGTTTTGCCTTGGAAGTATGAACACATGATCAACCAGGTCTGCACAAATTTGGGGCGTTTAAAAACCTTAAGGACAGTATCTTTGATAAGACTCAACTCTACTGCCTACTATTCCAATAGTACAAGATGACATATTTTGGTACTGTGAGTTTCTATTTCAACTTCATGAGAACATTTTGGTGATAAACGACTACAACTCGATTTCAGATAAATCTTACACACATTTCTTGGCATACTAATTTCTTACAAGTTCCCAACAACACTACAGGTGCAACAAGAGAGATCCAACAAATACCTTCCATTTAATTCTACAACGCTTCAAACATGAGAGCATACAATTAAAGGACTGACCTCTCCAGTAGAATCAAGAGTTCCAAGATATCTAATAATTGCTTCCTGCTTCCCAAATGCGTCAGAAAATGTCGCCTCACTGCCACGACCCACTACGAATTGCTTGAATTGCCCCGCTTTCCTCGCAGTCTTCAGTTCATCGGCGAACTCTGCAACCCCAAAATCTTATAACTACTTGGAATGTAACAAATTAACACCGACTGATAACCCATTAAAGAGGAATCAAAATGGCCGCCAAAAATCAAATGAATGTGGCAGATAGATGATTTGCAATGCAGGAGACGAGTACTTACTAAGGAGGGTGAATGATTGGGAAGTGACTTGAGTTTGAGGAGTAGTAGTGGTCTGTTCGCCTGTAAAGACACCTTTGATCTTGTTCAACCAAGACCCATCGAGAGCAGATGTGGAGAAAATGAAACGCGTCTGCGATGCAGAGGGCAAACAATCGTGATGAAAACCAGATGAGGAGAACAAGGTCGGAGTTCTACGAAAATTGATGAGAAATCGTCGATGAGACATTTCGTGATGCAGAGGGAACGGGGTTGTCTTCTTCGTCTAGGGTTTAATTAAGGTTTTAGAGATTTTTGAATGCTTGCCCATCACAGTCAAACTGGAAGGTCAAACTCCTTCCAGTTACTACGGTCTCATTTCACTTCTAAAGTCGTGGCTCATAGTTACGTTTTTAAGTATCGCCCTCTCTTCAAAACTTCTGTGTTGTAGTATCTCCAATTAGATGGAAATGAACGGTTAATGATAAAATAGCTCTCTCTCTCTCTCTCTCTCTCTCTCTCTCTCTCTCTCTTTGTGCTCCCATTGATACCTCTCTTAGGATCAAAGTTGAAGCTTCCTCCACATTTCTGTTCACTATAAAAATCCAAGGTGTGAAGGAAGGTAAAGTGACCTTAAATACTCTAGCATTGCGTTGCTTTTAAAATTTCCCACACAATATAGCATCTGTTGAAAATATTTGACCAACTTTGGCAAACTAGAAGATCTACTTAGCTCGTTTAATAATCCATGCATGAAAAAGCAATCTGAAGCTAGAAAATGATCTTATAGTTACATATGATGCAAACCAATCTTGATAGACATAACGTGATTCAAAAATAATTGCTCTACTATTCCAAGAATACAAATTTTTTTATTCCAAGAATACAATTACGACACACATGTGACTGAACCATGTATTTTCATAAAACCTTTGGAGGAACTTTAAAATTCCATCAAATTTTCCACACAACATTGCCACTTAGTATCTTAATCTTTTGCAATGAAATTCGGAAAAAATTTCACTGATAGTAATAATACAATAGACCACATAGTTGGAATTATTACTCCCACTCTATATTCATGAATGTGTGAAATGCCCTCAAACTCATGACATTGGATCTAAAATACCCCCAAAAAACGCGCCACTCACCATGACCATACCAACTAACAGCCCTTCACCTTCTTTTGTTTTTTCTTTCTCCTTTTTGAATCTTGGATCATCCCATTATCCCAATCCATGAAAGTCAAGGTGAGCTAAATCGTTGACTCAATTGAGTTGACTTTAAGGGTGTTGAACATACTTGCCAAGTGGACTCTACGATATGGTGTTGAGCTCAATGACATTGCAAGTCTGGCCAGCTAGCCCAATCCCTTCCTCTGGCCGATAGGCCCAATGTTGGGTCTGCAATTGGTAGGTGGATCAAGGCTAGGATTTCCATGACCTGAGTCAGTTGTTCTTATGTTTATTCATAATTTAAAGTCGAAGCTTTCCATGAGAGTGGGTGTTGAAAAATAACAAAGTTAGTGGCATTTGATCCAGTAAAAAATAAAATAATATAGAAAAAAGGCTAAGTATGTTAGCGGTATATTCAAATATGTATTTATCTCTCTCTTTTCTTATTTGGAAGATTCTCTTATGCCCGTTGAGCCGTTAACTCTAGTAAAATCAGTGACATATCTAACCTCTTCCTTCCCCCCTCTCTCCCTTAAAAAAAAAAAATAATAATAAATAAAGTTAAAGAAAACAACAACTTTAATCCTTTGAATAACTAGAGATTGACAATATATATATATATATATATATATAAGCCTATTAAAAAGAAAGGTTTCGTGCACACACAACCATCGGATGGAGGTGGGGGGAGTGCGTCATAAACCCTAATCCCCAATTCAACGGTTATATATGCATGGCCATGCACCATGGACCTTTTGCCTCTTGTAAATGTTGCATCCCTTCTACCAAAAAAAAAAAAAAATGTTGCATCCCCTACTATATGGATCCATCCATGTCTACCATTAATTGCTTGCCACATGGATAGTGACGACAATTTGTTAAGTTTAATTTGACTATTAAGGATTTAGAGAATATCACGACATATACAATCACATATATGCTATCACATATGAGAGAGAGAGAGAGAGAGAGAGAGAGGGGCCATGGAATTTCTAGCTTTAAAGCGGTACATTATTGGGAGGTTGGCATAACCCAATACCTCACAAGTCACAACCTACAGAAAGAATTTTAGCTTTACTTAGAAGGAGAGACATACACAGGATTGATGATGACGATGGTGATGAGGAATCAAAACATCAATTTCTACTATACCCTATACTATATCCTTCCTCTCCTCCACACCTCCATGATCCCCTCCTTTTTCTCTTCTTTCTAATGACCTCTATGTGATGCCACTATTCGTCTCTGTGCCTCTTCTCTTCTCATTTCGTTTTCTTATCTAATATCCCTCTAAAGTTTACATTCGCATCCTCCCACTCACTCCCACATTTACAAGTCTTCCTTATCCAACTTCTCTCTCCCTTTCCATCTCATATTATATGCATGCATGGTATGCCATTCATGATACATATCCATACTACATCATAGGTATGTCATAATTGCCATGCCAAGACCAATGCTAGGAATTAACAACCTTAGTAGAACAACCTATGAGTTACATTCATAGTCGAGTGATAATCAAAGCTTTCACTATTTTGATAAAGAAGTTACAAAACCCTACCACCTTATCTCCTTATGAGATAACCTTTCCTATATATAGCGTCTCGCGCATTACATAGAGAACCCTAATCCTTGAAAGTACAAAATTACCTTTAGTATAAACGACTCCTAAAAATTTTCGATCGAAGCTTTGCCCCATACAAAACCCCTGGACATGGGGCAACCTGCTCCCTGTAACCCCCACAACCTACTCGTCGGTGATCAACAAGATCATTGTTATTAAGGAAAAAATCACCAATTCTTCTTAGATTAAATTGAAATCAGACTTCACCAATAACAATCAACACATCCATTTATATGTTCATGTCTAACGTTAACTAACATTAACATGGACATGGGCATGCATGTCAAAGATCAAATCAAAGAGTACTGTTTGGTTATTCGAATCAGCCAACCTAAGCCACCTCTCTTGAGCTTTTATGGTTGAGTACTTACGTGGCAAGGCAAGCTAGTAGCCAAACTGTGAATTAAACTTGATTCTTACAAATTATAAGGTTCTCAATAGAGAAGAAGGTGGAATTGAATAGCTTTGGAGATGCAATAATTCATGATCTTGCCTAGGATTCCATTGCTAAAGGTCTAATAAAGAAGCATAATTCCAAAAGTTAATAACTAATGATCTATGAAAGGATTTTATACCAAAGCAATAGAAGGGCTTCCATGTAACCGACCTTATTAGGAATATGGATTTTATCCGGAATTTGCGGGCTGAAATTGATTGATAGAAACAATAGGAGGATCTACTACCCCAAATATCTTAGCTGTTCAATAGAAAATACCTAGAACAGATGCTGACCCTAATTTATTCTAGGTTGAGAAGAACTTTGGGAGACTGTGCTGGTTCAGTTGGAAAATGATCAGCCCAAAACTAACCCAAATTAAACCGCATCACCCATTAGTGATATCTACTCTCAATATATATAATGGTAGTAATACCCATTAGTTGTTAACCTAGTGATTGAATAAAGAAGGGAGCAGACAAGACCGACAAGAAGGAAAGAAGAGCATTCGAGAAGATTTTTGACTAATGTTATGGATCTCCAGGTTTGAGTTTCTTGTCGAACATATTAGTTTGTGTATAATGTTTAACGACTCAACATGTTGATCCTAAAGATTATTCTGACAAGTTCTACCCGAATCCCAATAAATGATATTAAAATCGGGGTGCGACAACTCTAGTGGGCGTTCGAGGATGAAGAAAAGGGCAACCATATCAATTAGGGCTAGAAAATTTTGGGTTAAAATCAAAACCATCAATCCGGTTCACTTGTTGACCTTGTATGTTCTTGCATGATTTTCTTCTTTCTTTTTTCTGATAAAAGTTGTTGCATGATTGTTGACTTTGTTATGGTGGTTATTTTATTTTTTCCTTTTTCTTTTTGGCCTTTGTTTTCATTGAATTTCAGGAATATTTAGATATGGGAAGAGAAAAAGTAGTTTTACTCTCTAGTCTCTACTGGATAACCCCTATATGATCTAAATTAAAACCTGGTCCATCTAAGAATTCATGAGATAAGGTTCCTGTTTCCATATAACTCTTTATGGATATTGTTGCAACTTGACATTCTATTTGTAGTAAAGCATAAAAACATCAGATAGAGGGACCACTGTGTCACATTCACCAAATGATAAGAGTCTATATGGAATCCACCCATGACCCACCTCCCCCCAACCTTATTTCTTTAGAAACCTTTATTTCTTTTTAATTTTCTAATTAAACAATCCAACCCACCACCCTTCTCCAGCTTTATAAATAAGCTCTCTTGGCAACTCTTCACTTCCAAGCCCACACTCAGAACCTTAACTGTTCAGTGCAACAAAACCCATCATCTCAAGTTCTCAATATACTCATAGCCTTCAGTATTCAGTTTCTACAAAACCCATCATCACTCAATTGTCCTCTCTCTCTCTCTCTCTCTCTAAGAATGGATAGGGTGTCCAGATTGGCTTCACAGAAGGCAGTGGCAATCTTCAGCAAGAGCTCCTGCTGCATGTGTCATGCTATCAAGAGATTGTTTTATGAACTTGGGGTGAGCCCTGCAATTTACGAGCTTGATGAGGATTCAAGAGGGAGAGAGATGGAGTGGGCACTCTTGAGGCTTGGGTGTAACCCTTCTGTACCTGCTGTGTTCATAGGAGGTAAACTGGTGGGTTCAGCTAATGAAGTCATGACCCTCCATCTCAATGGCTCATTAACAAGAATGCTCAAAGATGCAGGCGCTATTTGGCTTTAGTATTACTCAACTCAGGGTCTTAAACTGAGTCAACTCGTGACTCTTTTATGTTAACAGCTATTCTCCAGCCTCCACCTTTTTCCCCCACTTAGGTGATTGTACTCATAAATGAGGAAAAGCACCATACGGAAATAGATGTAATGGTTATGTATCTTTTTCTAATATAGTTGCAGTTTATAGTTCTTATATTATTGGTTTCCCATGCCTTCCTTTTCTATTTCTTTTTATACCATCTAGTGGTAGTTTGGTTTGGAGGGGACACGGTACTCCGCCTCAGGAAGCAAGGTCCCCTGATCAAACCTTCGCCACTGCACCTAACTTCTTGGGGCCACCGCATGAGAGTTTTTGTCTCGGACTAACCCAGTCCCATGTAAGCGGTATCACAGTGACCCCAGGGACTAGTCGAGTCAAACATCCGGACACACTAGGTATCAAAAAAAAAAAAAAAAAAA